>NW_026961513.1:0-280250 GCF_963924245.1 Chroicocephalus ridibundus
GAAACGTCTTGTGGTATCCCCTACAGTGAAAGTGCCAGGAGGGAAAAGTGAGGATTATGCTTAGACTTTCTCGAACTGCTTCAAATCAACTAGATATCTTTGTGCTGTAAATCTCCCAACAGCCAAATGTAAAAGCAGCAAACATCTCGCTGTATGTCCCACATCCAAAGTGCCAAGAGAGAGCTTGCTCTCCCTGTCTTTGAGTACTGTTTGCACTGTCCCGATTACCTCTTTGCTAACATTCTCTTCTAAGCTGCAGTGAAACCAGGAACCACGTGGAGAAGGCACCCACACTGAAAGTGCCTGGAGGGAACATTGGGGCTTCTTCTCAGTGTCTCTGACATAGGGTTTCACTGTCCCGGGAAACTCTCTGCTAACACCCTGCAGAGCGCTGTGCCCAATATACAGAAACGTCTTGCGGTATCCCCTACAGGGAAAGTGCCAGGAGGGAAAAGTGAGGATTATGCTTAGACTTTCTCGGAACTGCTTCAAATCAACTAGATATCTTTGTGCTGTAAATCTCCCAACAGCCAAATGTAAAAGCAGCAAACATCTCGCTGTATGTCCCACATCCAAAGTGCCGAGAGAGTAATGTAGAGCTTGCTCTCCCTGTCTTTGAGTACTGTTTGCACTGTCCCGATTACCTCTTTGCTAACATTCTCTTCAGAGCTGCAGTGAAACCAGGAACCACGTGGAGAAGGCACCCACACTGAAAGTGCCTGGAGTGAACATTGGGGCTTCTTCTCAGTGTCTCCGATATAGGGTTTCACTGTCCCGGGAAACTCTCTGCTAACACCCTGCAGAGCGCTGTGCCCAATGTACAGAAACGTCTTGCGGTATCCCCTACAGGGAAAGTGCCAGGAGGGAAAAGTGAGGATTATGTTTAGACTTTCTCGGAACTGCTTCAAATCAACTAGATATCTTTGTGCTGTAAATCTCCCAACAGCCAAATGTAAAAGCAGCAAACATCTCGCTGTATGTCCCACATCCAAAGTGCCAAGAGAGTAATGTAGAGCTTGCTCTCCCTGTCTTTGAGTACTGTTTGCACTGTCCCGATTACCTCTTTGCTAACATTCTCTTCAGAGCTGCAGTGAAACCAGGAACCACGTGGAGAAGGCACCCACACTGAAAGTGCCTGGAGGGAACATTGGGGCTTCTTCTCAGTGTCTCTGACATAGGGTTTCACTGTCCCGGGAAACTCTCTGCTAACACCCTGCAGAGCGCTGTGCCCAATATACAGAAACGTCTTGCGGTATCTCCTACAGGGAAAGTGCCAGGAGGGAAAAGTGAGGATTATGTTTAGACTTTCTCGGAACTGCTTCAAATCAACTAGATATCTTTGTGCTGTAAATCTCCCAACAGCCAAATGTAAAAGCAGCAAACATCTCGCTGTATGTCCCACATCCAAAGTGCCAAGAGAGAGCTTGCTCTCCCTGTCTTTGAGTACTGTTTGCACTGTCCCGATTACCTCTTTGCTAACATTCTCTTCAGAGCTGCAGTGAAACCAGGAACCACGTGGAGAAGGCACCCACACTGAAAGTGCCTGGAGGGAACATTGGGGCTTCTTCTCAGTGTCTCTGACATAGGGTTTCACTGTCCCGGGAAACTCTCTGCTAACACCCTGCAGAGCGCTGTGCCCAATATACAGAAACGTCTTGCGGTATCTCCTACAGGGAAAGTGCCAGGAGGGAAAAGTGAGGATTATGTTTAGACTTTCTCGGAACTGCTTCAAATCAACTAGATATCTTTGTGCTGTAAATCTCCCAACAGCCAAATGTAAAAGCAGCAAACATCTCGCTGTATGTCCCACATCCAAAGTGCCAAGAGAGAGCTTGCTCTCCCTGTCTTTGAGTACTGTTTGCACTGTCCCGATTACCTCTTTGCTAACATTCTCTTCAGAGCTGCAGTGAAACCAGGAACCACGTGGAGAAGGCACCCACACTGAAAGTGCCTGGAAGGAACGTTGGGGCTTCTTCTCAGTGTCTCTGATATAGGGTTTCACTGTCCCGGGAAACTCTCTGCTAACACCCTGCAGAGCGCTGTGCCCAATATACAGAAACGTCTTGCGGTATCCCCTACAGTGAAAGTGCCAGGAGGGAAAAGTGAGGATTATGCTTAGACTTTCTCGGAACTGCTTCAAATCAACTAGATATCTTTGTGCTGTAAATCTCCCAACAGCCAAATGTAAAAGCAGCAAACATCTCGCTGTATGTCCCACATCCAAAGTGCCGAGAGAGTAATGTAGAGCTTGCTCTCCCTGTCTTTGAGTACTGTTTGCACTGTCCCGATTACCTCTTTGCTAACATTCTCTTCAGAGCTGCAGTGAAACCAGGAACCACGTGGAGAAGGCACCCACACTGAAAGTGCCTGGAGGGAACATTGGGGCTTCTTCCCAGTGTCTCTGACATAGGGTTTCACTGTCCCGGGAAACTCTCTGCTAACACCCTGCAGAGCGCTGTGCCCAATATACAGAAACGTCTTGCGGTATCTCCTACAGGGAAAGTGCCAGGAGGGAAAAGTGAGGATTATGTTTAGACTTTCTCGGAACTGCTTCAAATCAACTAGATATCTTTGTGCTGTAAATCTCCCAACAGCCAAATGTAAAAGCAGCAAACATCTCGCTGTATGTCCCACATCCAAAGTGCCAAGAGAGAGCTTGCTCTCCCTGTCTTTGAGTACTGTTTGCACTGTCCCGATTACCTCTTTGCTAACATTCTCTTCAGAGCTGCAGTGAAACCAGGAACCACGTGGAGAAGGCACCCACACTGAAAGTGCCTGGAGGGAACATTGGGGCTTCTTCTCAGTGTCTCTGACATAGGGTTTCACTGTCCCGGGAAACTCTCTGCTAACACCCTGCAGAGCGCTGTGCCCAATATACAGAAACGTCTTGCGGTATCCCCTACAGTGAAAGTGCCAGGAGGGAAAAGTGAGGATTATGCTTAGACTTTCTCGGAACTGCTTCAAATCAACTAGATATCTTTGTGCTGTAAATCTCCCAACAGCCAAATGTAAAAGCAGCAAACATCTCGCTGTATGTCCCACATCCAAAGTGCCAAGAGAGAGCTTGCTCTCCCTGTCTTTGAGTACTGTTTGCACTGTCCCGATTACCTCTTTGCTAACATTCTCTTCAGAGCTGCAGTGAAACCAGGAACCACGTGGAGAAGGCACCCACACTGAAAGTGCCTGGAGGGAACATTGGGGCTTCTTCTCAGTGTCTCCGATATAGGGTTTCACTGTCCCGGGAAACTCTCTGCTAACACCCTGCAGAGCGCTGTGCCCAATGTACAGAAACGTCTTGCGGTATCCCCTACAGGGAAAGTGCCAGGAGGGAAAAGTGAGGATTATGTTTAGACTTTCTCGGAACTGCTTCAAATCAACTAGATATCTTTGTGCTGTAAATCTCCCAACAGCCAAATGTAAAAGCAGCAAACATCTCGCTGTATGTCCCACATCCAAAGTGCCGAGAGAGTAATGTAGAGCTTGCTCTCCCTGTCTTTGAGTACTGTTTGCACTGTCCCGATTACCTCTTTGCTAACATTCTCTTCAGAGCTGCAGTGAAACCAGGAACCACGTGGAGAAGGCACCCACACTGAAAGTGCCTGGAGGGAACATTGGGGCTTCTTCTCAGTGTCTCTGACATAGGGTTTCACTGTCCCGGGAAACTCTCTGCTAACACCCTGCAGAGCGCTGTGCCCAATATACAGAAACGTCTTGCGGTATCTCCTACAGGGAAAGTGCCAGGAGGGAAAAGTGAGGATTATGTTTAGACTTTCTCGGAACTGCTTCAAATCAACTAGATATCTTTGTGCTGTAAATCTCCCAACAGCCAAATGTAAAAGCAGCAAACATCTCGCTGTATGTCCCACATCCAAAGTGCCAAGAGAGTAATGTAGAGCTTGCTCTCCCTGTCTTTGAGTACTGTTTGCACTGTCCCGATTACCTCTTTGCTAACATTCTCTTCAGAGCTGCAGTGAAACCAGGAACCACGTGGAGAAGGCACCCACACTGAAAGTGCCTGGAGGGAACATTGGGGCTTCTTCTCAGTGTCTCTGACATAGGGTTTCACTGTCCCGGGAAACTCTCTGCTAACACCCTGCAGAGCGCTGTGCCCAATATACAGAAACGTCTTGCGGTATCTCCTACAGGGAAAGTGCCAGGAGGGAAAAGTGAGGATTATGTTTAGACTTTCTCGGAACTGCTTCAAATCAACTAGATATCTTTGTGCTGTAAATCTCCCAACAGCCAAATGTAAAAGCAGCAAACATCTCGCTGTATGTCCCACATCCAAAGTGCCAAGAGAGAGCTTGCTCTCCCTGTCTTTGAGTACTGTTTGCACTGTCCCGATTACCTCTTTGCTAACATTCTCTTCAGAGCTGCAGTGAAACCAGGAACCACGTGGAGAAGGCACCCACACTGAAAGTGCCTGGAGGGAACATTGGGGCTTCTTCTCAGTGTCTCTGACATAGGGTTTCACTGTCCCGGGAAACTCTCTGCTAACACCCTGCAGAGCGCTGTGCCCAATATACAGAAACGTCTTGCGGTATCCCCTACAGTGAAAGTGCCAGGAGGGAAAAGTGAGGATTATGCTTAGACTTTCTCGGAACTGCTTCAAATCAACTAGATATCTTTGTGCTGTAAATCTCCCAACAGCCAAATGTAAAAGCAGCAAACATCTCGCTCTATGTCCCACATCCAAAGTGCCAAGAGAGAGCTTGCTCTCCCTGTCTTTGAGTACTGTTTGCACTGTCCCGATTACCTCTTTGCTAACATTCTCTTCAGAGCTGCAGTGAAACCAGGAACCACGTGGAGAAGGCACCCACACTGAAAGTGCCTGGAGGGAACATTGGGGCTTCTTCTCAGTGTCTCTGACATAGGGTTTCACTGTCCCGGGAAACTCTCTGCTAACACCCTGCAGAGCGCTGTGCCCAATATACAGAAACGTCTTCGGTATCCCCTACAGGGAAAGTGCCAGGAGGGAAAAGTGAGGATTATGCTTAGACTTTCTCGGAACTGCTTCAAATCAACTAGATATCTTTGTGCTGTAAATCTCCCAACAGCCAAATGTAAAAGCAGCAAACATCTCGCTGTATGTCCCACATCCAAAGTGCCGAGAGAGTAATGTAGAGCTTGCTCTCCCTGTCTTTGAGTACTGTTTGCACTGTCCCGATTACCTCTTTGCTAACATTCTCTTCAGAGCTGCAGTGAAACCAGGAACCACGTGGAGAAGGCACCCACACTGAAAGTGCCTGAAGTGAACATTGGGGCTTCTTCTCAGTGTCTCCGATATAGGGTTTCACTGTCCCGGGAAACTCTCTGCTAACACCCTGCAGAGCGCTGTGCCCAATGTACAGAAACGTCTTGCGGTATCCCCTACAGGGAAAGTGCCAGGAGGGAAAAGTGAGGATTATGTTTAGACTTTCTCGGAACTGCTTCAAATCAACTAGATATCTTTGTGCTGTAAATCTCCCAACAGCCAAATGTAAAAGCAGCAAACATCTCGCTGTATGTCCCACATCCAAAGTGCCAAGAGAGTAATGTAGAGCTTGCTCTCCCTGTCTTTGAGTACTGTTTGCACTGTCCCGATTACCTCTTTGCTAACATTCTCTTCAGAGCTGCAGTGAAACCAGGAACCACGTGGAGAAGGCACCCACACTGAAAGTGCCTGGAGGGAACATTGGGGCTTCTTCTCAGTGTCTCTGACATAGGGTTTCACTGTCCCGGGAAACTCTCTGCTAACACCCTGCAGAGCGCTGTGCCCAATATACAGAAACGTCTTGCGGTATCTCCTACAGGGAAAGTGCCAGGAGGGAAAAGTGAGGATTATGTTTAGACTTTCTCGGAACTGCTTCAAATCAACTAGATATCTTTGTGCTGTAAATCTCCCAACAGCCAAATGTAAAAGCAGCAAACATCTCGCTGTATGTCCCACATCCAAAGTGCCAAGAGAGAGCTTGCTCTCCCTGTCTTTGAGTACTGTTTGCACTGTCCCGATTACCTCTTTGCTAACATTCTCTTCAGAGCTGCAGTGAAACCAGGAACCACGTGGAGAAGGCACCCACACTGAAAGTGCCTGGAGGGAACATTGGGGCTTCTTCTCAGTGTCTCTGACATAGGGTTTCACTGTCCCGGGAAACTCTCTGCTAACACCCTGCAGAGCGCTGTGCCCAATATACAGAAACGTCTTGCGGTATCTCCTACAGGGAAAGTGCCAGGAGGGAAAAGTGAGGATTATGCTTAGACTTTCTCGGAACTGCTTCAAATCAACTAGATATCTTTGTGCTGTAAATCTCCCAACAGCCAAATGTAAAAGCAGCAAACATCTCGCTGTATGTCCCACATCCAAAGTGCCAAGAGAGAGCTTGCTCTCCCTGTCTTTGAGTACTGTTTGCACTGTCCCGATTACCTCTTTGCTAACATTCTCTTCAGAGCTGCAGTGAAACCAGGAACCACGTGGAGAAGGCACCCACACTGAAAGTGCCTGGAGGGAACATTGGGGCTTCTTCTCAGTGTCTCTGACATAGGGTTTCACTGTCCCGGGAAACTCTCTGCTAACACCCTGCAGAGCGCTGTGCCCAATATACAGAAACGTCTTGCGGTATCTCCTACAGGGAAAGTGCCAGGAGGGAAAAGTGAGGATTATGTTTAGACTTTCTCGGAACTGCTTCAAATCAACTAGATATCTTTGTGCTGTAAATCTCCCAACAGCCAAATGTAAAAGCAGCAAACATCTCGCTGTATGTCCCACATCCAAAGTGCCAAGAGAGAGCTTGCTCTCCCTGTCTTTGAGTACTGTTTGCACTGTCCCGATTACCTCTTTGCTAACATTCTCTTCAGAGCTGCAGTGAAACCAGGAACCACGTGGAGAAGGCACCCACACTGAAAGTGCCTGGAAGGAACGTTGGGGCTTCTTCTCAGTGTCTCTGATATAGGGTTTCACTGTCCCGGGAAACTCTCTGCTAACACCCTGCAGAGCGCTGTGCCCAATATACAGAAACGTCTTGCGGTATCCCCTACAGTGAAAGTGCCAGGAGGGAAAAGTGAGGATTATGCTTAGACTTTCTCGGAACTGCTTCAAATCAACTAGATATCTTTGTGCTGTAAATCTCCCAACAGCCAAATGTAAAAGCAGCAAACATCTCGCTGTATGTCCCACATCCAAAGTGCCGAGAGAGTAATGTAGAGCTTGCTCTCCCTGTCTTTGAGTACTGTTTGCACTGTCCCGATTACCTCTTTGCTAACATTCTCTTCAGAGCTGCAGTGAAACCAGGAACCACGTGGAGAAGGCACCCACACTGAAAGTGCCTGGAGGGAACATTGGGGCTTCTTCCCAGTGTCTCTGACATAGGGTTTCACTGTCCCGGGAAACTCTCTGCTAACACCCTGCAGAGCGCTGTGCCCAATATACAGAAACGTCTTGCGGTATCTCCTACAGGGAAAGTGCCAGGAGGGAAAAGTGAGGATTATGTTTAGACTTTCTCGGAACTGCTTCAAATCAACTAGATATCTTTGTGCTGTAAATCTCCCAACAGCCAAATGTAAAAGCAGCAAACATCTCGCTGTATGTCCCACATCCAAAGTGCCAAGAGAGAGCTTGCTCTCCCTGTCTTTGAGTACTGTTTGCACTGTCCCGATTACCTCTTTGCTAACATTCTCTTCAGAGCTGCAGTGAAACCAGGAACCACGTGGAGAAGGCACCCACACTGAAAGTGCCTGGAGGGAACATTGGGGCTTCTTCTCAGTGTCTCTGACATAGGGTTTCACTGTCCCGGGAAACTCTCTGCTAACACCCTGCAGAGCGCTGTGCCCAATATACAGAAACGTCTTGCGGTATCCCCTACAGTGAAAGTGCCAGGAGGGAAAAGTGAGGATTATGCTTAGACTTTCTCGGAACTGCTTCAAATCAACTAGATATCTTTGTGCTGTAAATCTCCCAACAGCCAAATGTAAAAGCAGCAAACATCTCGCTGTATGTCCCACATCCAAAGTGCCAAGAGAGAGCTTGCTCTCCCTGTCTTTGAGTACTGTTTGCACTGTCCCGATTACCTCTTTGCTAACATTCTCTTCAGAGCTGCAGTGAAACCAGGAACCACGTGGAGAAGGCACCCACACTGAAAGTGCCTGGAGGGAACATTGGGGCTTCTTCTCAGTGTCTCCGATATAGGGTTTCACTGTCCCGGGAAACTCTCTGCTAACACCCTGCAGAGCGCTGTGCCCAATGTACAGAAACGTCTTGCGGTATCCCCTACAGGGAAAGTGCCAGGAGGGAAAAGTGAGGATTATGTTTAGACTTTCTCGGAACTGCTTCAAATCAACTAGATATCTTTGTGCTGTAAATCTCCCAACAGCCAAATGTAAAAGCAGCAAACATCTCGCTGTATGTCCCACATCCAAAGTGCCGAGAGAGTAATGTAGAGCTTGCTCTCCCTGTCTTTGAGTACTGTTTGCACTGTCCCGATTACCTCTTTGCTAACATTCTCTTCAGAGCTGCAGTGAAACCAGGAACCACGTGGAGAAGGCACCCACACTGAAAGTGCCTGGAGGGAACATTGGGGCTTCTTCTCAGTGTCTCTGACATAGGGTTTCACTGTCCCGGGAAACTCTCTGCTAACACCCTGCAGAGCGCTGTGCCCAATATACAGAAACGTCTTGCGGTATCTCCTACAGGGAAAGTGCCAGGAGGGAAAAGTGAGGATTATGTTTAGACTTTCTCGGAACTGCTTCAAATCAACTAGATATCTTTGTGCTGTAAATCTCCCAACAGCCAAATGTAAAAGCAGCAAACATCTCGCTGTATGTCCCACATCCAAAGTGCCAAGAGAGTAATGTAGAGCTTGCTCTCCCTGTCTTTGAGTACTGTTTGCACTGTCCCGATTACCTCTTTGCTAACATTCTCTTCAGAGCTGCAGTGAAACCAGGAACCACGTGGAGAAGGCACCCACACTGAAAGTGCCTGGAGGGAACATTGGGGCTTCTTCTCAGTGTCTCTGACATAGGGTTTCACTGTCCCGGGAAACTCTCTGCTAACACCCTGCAGAGCGCTGTGCCCAATATACAGAAACGTCTTGCGGTATCTCCTACAGGGAAAGTGCCAGGAGGGAAAAGTGAGGATTATGTTTAGACTTTCTCGGAACTGCTTCAAATCAACTAGATATCTTTGTGCTGTAAATCTCCCAACAGCCAAATGTAAAAGCAGCAAACATCTCGCTGTATGTCCCACATCCAAAGTGCCAAGAGAGAGCTTGCTCTCCCTGTCTTTGAGTACTGTTTGCACTGTCCCGATTACCTCTTTGCTAACATTCTCTTCAGAGCTGCAGTGAAACCAGGAACCACGTGGAGAAGGCACCCACACTGAAAGTGCCTGGAGGGAACATTGGGGCTTCTTCTCAGTGTCTCTGACATAGGGTTTCACTGTCCCGGGAAACTCTCTGCTAACACCCTGCAGAGCGCTGTGCCCAATATACAGAAACGTCTTGCGGTATCCCCTACAGTGAAAGTGCCAGGAGGGAAAAGTGAGGATTATGCTTAGACTTTCTCGGAACTGCTTCAAATCAACTAGATATCTTTGTGCTGTAAATCTCCCAACAGCCAAATGTAAAAGCAGCAAACATCTCGCTCTATGTCCCACATCCAAAGTGCCAAGAGAGAGCTTGCTCTCCCTGTCTTTGAGTACTGTTTGCACTGTCCCGATTACCTCTTTGCTAACATTCTCTTCAGAGCTGCAGTGAAACCAGGAACCACGTGGAGAAGGCACCCACACTGAAAGTGCCTGGAGGGAACATTGGGGCTTCTTCTCAGTGTCTCTGACATAGGGTTTCACTGTCCCGGGAAACTCTCTGCTAACACCCTGCAGAGCGCTGTGCCCAATATACAGAAACGTCTTCGGTATCCCCTACAGGGAAAGTGCCAGGAGGGAAAAGTGAGGATTATGCTTAGACTTTCTCGGAACTGCTTCAAATCAACTAGATATCTTTGTGCTGTAAATCTCCCAACAGCCAAATGTAAAAGCAGCAAACATCTCGCTGTATGTCCCACATCCAAAGTGCCGAGAGAGTAATGTAGAGCTTGCTCTCCCTGTCTTTGAGTACTGTTTGCACTGTCCCGATTACCTCTTTGCTAACATTCTCTTCAGAGCTGCAGTGAAACCAGGAACCACGTGGAGAAGGCACCCACACTGAAAGTGCCTGAAGTGAACATTGGGGCTTCTTCTCAGTGTCTCCGATATAGGGTTTCACTGTCCCGGGAAACTCTCTGCTAACACCCTGCAGAGCGCTGTGCCCAATGTACAGAAACGTCTTGCGGTATCCCCTACAGGGAAAGTGCCAGGAGGGAAAAGTGAGGATTATGTTTAGACTTTCTCGGAACTGCTTCAAATCAACTAGATATCTTTGTGCTGTAAATCTCCCAACAGCCAAATGTAAAAGCAGCAAACATCTCGCTGTATGTCCCACATCCAAAGTGCCAAGAGAGTAATGTAGAGCTTGCTCTCCCTGTCTTTGAGTACTGTTTGCACTGTCCCGATTACCTCTTTGCTAACATTCTCTTCAGAGCTGCAGTGAAACCAGGAACCACGTGGAGAAGGCACCCACACTGAAAGTGCCTGGAGGGAACATTGGGGCTTCTTCTCAGTGTCTCTGACATAGGGTTTCACTGTCCCGGGAAACTCTCTGCTAACACCCTGCAGAGCGCTGTGCCCAATATACAGAAACGTCTTGCGGTATCTCCTACAGGGAAAGTGCCAGGAGGGAAAAGTGAGGATTATGTTTAGACTTTCTCGGAACTGCTTCAAATCAACTAGATATCTTTGTGCTGTAAATCTCCCAACAGCCAAATGTAAAAGCAGCAAACATCTCGCTGTATGTCCCACATCCAAAGTGCCAAGAGAGAGCTTGCTCTCCCTGTCTTTGAGTACTGTTTGCACTGTCCCGATTACCTCTTTGCTAACATTCTCTTCAGAGCTGCAGTGAAACCAGGAACCACGTGGAGAAGGCACCCACACTGAAAGTGCCTGGAGGGAACATTGGGGCTTCTTCTCAGTGTCTCTGACATAGGGTTTCACTGTCCCGGGAAACTCTCTGCTAACACCCTGCAGAGCGCTGTGCCCAATATACAGAAACGTCTTGCGGTATCTCCTACAGGGAAAGTGCCAGGAGGGAAAAGTGAGGATTATGCTTAGACTTTCTCGGAACTGCTTCAAATCAACTAGATATCTTTGTGCTGTAAATCTCCCAACAGCCAAATGTAAAAGCAGCAAACATCTCGCTGTATGTCCCACATCCAAAGTGCCAAGAGAGAGCTTGCTCTCCCTGTCTTTGAGTACTGTTTGCACTGTCCCGATTACCTCTTTGCTAACATTCTCTTCAGAGCTGCAGTGAAACCAGGAACCACGTGGAGAAGGCACCCACACTGAAAGTGCCTGGAGTGAACATTGGGGCTTCTTCTCAGTGTCTCCGATATAGGGTTTCACTGTCCCGGGAAACTCTCTGCTAACACCCTGCAGAGCGCTGTGCCCAATGTACAGAAACGTCTTGCGGTATCCCCTACAGGGAAAGTGCCAGGAGGGAAAAGTGAGGATTATGCTTAGACTTTCTCGGAACTGCTTCAAATCAACTAGATATCTTTGTGCTGTAAATCTCCCAACAGCCAAATGTAAAAGCAGCAAACATCTCGCTGTATGTCCCACATCCAAAGTGCCAAGAGAGTAATGTAGAGCTTGCTCTCCCTGTCTTTGAGTACTGTTTGCACTGTCCCGATTACCTCTTTGCTAACATTCTCTTCAGAGCTGCAGTGAAACCAGGAACCACGTGGAGAAGGCACCCACACTGAAAGTGCCTGGAGGGAACATTGGGGCTTCTTCTCAGTGTCTCTGACATAGGGTTTCACTGTCCCGGGAAACTCTCTGCTAACACCCTGCAGAGCGCTGTGCCCAATATACAGAAACGTCTTGCGGTATCTCCTACAGGGAAAGTGCCAGGAGGGAAAAGTGAGGATTATGTTTAGACTTTCTCGGAACTGCTTCAAATC
The DNA here is from genome assembly GCF_963924245.1 of Chroicocephalus ridibundus. Classification (NCBI taxonomy): domain Eukaryota; kingdom Metazoa; phylum Chordata; class Aves; order Charadriiformes; family Laridae; genus Chroicocephalus; species Chroicocephalus ridibundus. The sequence continues at coordinate 12,022 of NW_026961513.1, forward strand.
AACTAGATATCTTTGTGCTGTAAATCTCCCAACAGCCAAATGTAAAAGCAGCAAACATCTCGCTGTATGTCCCACATCCAAAGTGCCAAGAGAGAGCTTGCTCTCCCTGTCTTTGAGTACTGTTTGCACTGTCCCGATTACCTCTTTGCTAACATTCTCTTCAGAGCTGCAGTGAAACCAGGAACCACGTGGAGAAGGCACCCACACTGAAAGTGCCTGGAGGGAACATTGGGGCTTCTTCTCAGTGTCTCTGACATAGGGTTTCACTGTCCCGGGAAACTCTCTGCTAACACCCTGCAGAGCGCTGTGCCCAATATACAGAAACGTCTTGTGGTATCCCCTACAGTGAAAGTGCCAGGAGGGAAAAGTGAGGATTATGCTTAGACTTTCTCGGAACTGCTTCAAATCAACTAGATATCTTTGTGCTGTAAATCTCCCAACAGCCAAATGTAAAAGCAGCAAACATCTCGCTCTATGTCCCACATCCAAAGTGCCAAGAGAGAGCTTGCTCTCCCTGTCTTTGAGTACTGTTTGCACTGTCCCGATTACCTCTTTGCTAACATTCTCTTCTAAGCTGCAGTGAAACCAGGAACCACGTGGAGAAGGCACCCACACTGAAAGTGCCTGGAGGGAACATTGGGGCTTCTTCTCAGTGTCTCTGACATAGGGTTTCACTGTCCCGGGAAACTCTCTGCTAACACCCTGCAGAGCGCTGTGCCCAATATACAGAAACGTCTTGCGGTATCCCCTACAGGGAAAGTGCCAGGAGGGAAAAGTGAGGATTATGCTTAGACTTTCTCGGAACTGCTTCAAATCAACTAGATATCTTTGTGCTGTAAATCTCCCAACAGCCAAATGTAAAAGCAGCAAACATCTCGCTGTATGTCCCACATCCAAAGTGCCGAGAGAGTAATGTAGAGCTTGCTCTCCCTGTCTTTGAGTACTGTTTGCACTGTCCCGATTACCTCTTTGCTAACATTCTCTTCAGAGCTGCAGTGAAACCAGGAACCACGTGGAGAAGGCACCCACACTGAAAGTGCCTGGAGTGAACATTGGGGCTTCTTCTCAGTGTCTCCGATATAGGGTTTCACTGTCCCGGGAAACTCTCTGCTAACACCCTGCAGAGCGCTGTGCCCAATGTACAGAAACGTCTTGCGGTATCCCCTACAGGGAAAGTGCCAGGAGGGAAAAGTGAGGATTATGTTTAGACTTTCTCGGAACTGCTTCAAATCAACTAGATATCTTTGTGCTGTAAATCTCCCAACAGCCAAATGTAAAAGCAGCAAACATCTCGCTGTATGTCCCACATCCAAAGTGCCAAGAGAGTAATGTAGAGCTTGCTCTCCCTGTCTTTGAGTACTGTTTGCACTGTCCCGATTACCTCTTTGCTAACATTCTCTTCAGAGCTGCAGTGAAACCAGGAACCACGTGGAGAAGGCACCCACACTGAAAGTGCCTGGAGGGAACATTGGGGCTTCTTCCCAGTGTCTCTGACATAGGGTTTCACTGTCCCGGGAAACTCTCTGCTAACACCCTGCAGAGCGCTGTGCCCAATATACAGAAACGTCTTGCGGTATCTCCTACAGGGAAAGTGCCAGGAGGGAAAAGTGAGGATTATGTTTAGACTTTCTCGGAACTGCTTCAAATCAACTAGATATCTTTGTGCTGTAAATCTCCCAACAGCCAAATGTAAAAGCAGCAAACATCTCGCTGTATGTCCCACATCCAAAGTGCCAAGAGAGAGCTTGCTCTCCCTGTCTTTGAGTACTGTTTGCACTGTCCCGATTACCTCTTTGCTAACATTCTCTTCAGAGCTGCAGTGAAACCAGGAACCACGTGGAGAAGGCACCCACACTGAAAGTGCCTGGAGGGAACATTGGGGCTTCTTCTCAGTGTCTCTGACATAGGGTTTCACTGTCCCGGGAAACTCTCTGCTAACACCCTGCAGAGCGCTGTGCCCAATATACAGAAACGTCTTGCGGTATCTCCTACAGGGAAAGTGCCAGGAGGGAAAAGTGAGGATTATGTTTAGACTTTCTCGGAACTGCTTCAAATCAACTAGATATCTTTGTGCTGTAAATCTCCCAACAGCCAAATGTAAAAGCAGCAAACATCTCGCTGTATGTCCCACATCCAAAGTGCCAAGAGAGAGCTTGCTCTCCCTGTCTTTGAGTACTGTTTGCACTGTCCCGATTACCTCTTTGCTAACATTCTCTTCAGAGCTGCAGTGAAACCAGGAACCACGTGGAGAAGGCACCCACACTGAAAGTGCCTGGAAGGACCGTTGGGGCTTCTTCTCAGTGTCTCTGATATAGGGTTTCACTGTCCCGGGAAACTCTCTGCTAACACCCTGCAGAGCGCTGTGCCCAATATACAGAAACGTCTTGCAGTATCCCCTACAGTGAAAGTGCCAGGAGGGAAAAGTGAGGATTATGCTTAGACTTTCTCGGAACTGCTTCAAATCAACTAGATATCTTTGTGCTGTAAATCTCCCAACAGCCAAATGTAAAAGCAGCAAACATCTCGCTGTATGTCCCACATCCAAAGTGCCGAGAGAGTAATGTAGAGCTTGCTCTCCCTGTCTTTGAGTACTGTTTGCACTGTCCCGATTACCTCTTTGCTAACATTCTCTTCAGAGCTGCAGTGAAACCAGGAACCACGTGGAGAAGGCACCCACACTGAAAGTGCCTGGAGGGAACATTGGGGCTTCTTCCCAGTGTCTCTGACATAGGGTTTCACTGTCCCGGGAAACTCTCTGCTAACACCCTGCAGAGCGCTGTGCCCAATATACAGAAACGTCTTGCGGTATCTCCTACAGGGAAAGTGCCAGGAGGGAAAAGTGAGGATTATGTTTAGACTTTATCGGAACTGCTTCAAATCAACTAGATATCTTTGTGCTGTAAATCTCCCAACAGCCAAATGTAAAAGCAGCAAACATCTCGCTGTATGTCCCACATCCAAAGTGCCAAGAGAGAGCTTGCTCTCCCTGTCTTTGAGTACTGTTTGCACTGTCCCGATTACCTCTTTGCTAACATTCTCTTCAGAGCTGCAGTGAAACCAGGAACCACGTGGAGAAGGCATCCACACTGAAAGTGCCTGGAGGGAACATTGGGGCTTCTTCTCAGTGTCTCTGACATAGGGTTTCACTGTCCCGGGAAACTCTCTGCTAACACCCTGCAGAGCGCTGTGCCCAATATACAGAAACGTCTTGCGGTATCCCCTACAGTGAAAGTGCCAGGAGGGAAAAGTGAGGATTATGCTTAGACTTTCTCGGAACTGCTTCAAATCAACTAGATATCTTTGTGCTGTAAATCTCCCAACAGCCAAATGTAAAAGCAGCAAACATCTCGCTGTATGTCCCACATCCAAAGTGCCAAGAGAGAGCTTGCTCTCCCTGTCTTTGAGTACTGTTTGCACTGTCCCGATTACCTCTTTGCTAACATTCTCTTCAGAGCTGCAGTGAAACCAGGAACCACGTGGAGAAGGCACCCACACTGAAAGTGCCTGGAGGGAACATTGGGGCTTCTTCTCAGTGTCTCCGATATAGGGTTTCACTGTCCCGGGAAACTCTCTGCTAACACCCTGCAGAGCGCTGTGCCCAATGTACAGAAACGTCTTGCGGTATCCCCTACAGGGAAAGTGCCAGGAGGGAAAAGTGAGGATTATGTTTAGACTTTCTCGGAACTGCTTCAAATCAACTAGATATCTTTGTGCTGTAAATCTCCCAACAGCCAAATGTAAAAGCAGCAAACATCTCGCTGTATGTCCCACATCCAAAGTGCCGAGAGAGTAATGTAGAGCTTGCTCTCCCTGTCTTTGAGTACTGTTTGCACTGTCCCGATTACCTCTTTGCTAACATTCTCTTCAGAGCTGCAGTGAAACCAGGAACCACGTGGAGAAGGCACCCACACTGAAAGTGCCTGGAGGGAACATTGGGGCTTCTTCTCAGTGTCTCTGACATAGGGTTTCACTGTCCCGGGAAACTCTCTGCTAACACCCTGCAGAGCGCTGTGCCCAATATACAGAAACGTCTTGCGGTATCTCCTACAGGGAAAGTGCCAGGAGGGAAAAGTGAGGATTATGTTTAGACTTTCTCGGAACTGCTTCAAATCAACTAGATATCTTTGTGCTGTAAATCTCCCAACAGCCAAATGTAAAAGCAGCAAACATCTCGCTGTATGTCCCACATCCAAAGTGCCAAGAGAGTAATGTAGAGCTTGCTCTCCCTGTCTTTGAGTACTGTTTGCACTGTCCCGATTACCTCTTTGCTAACATTCTCTTCAGAGCTGCAGTGAAACCAGGAACCACGTGGAGAAGGCACCCACACTGAAAGTGCCTGGAGGGAACATTGGGGCTTCTTCTCAGTGTCTCTGACATAGGGTTTCACTGTCCCGGGAAACTCTCTGCTAACACCCTGCAGAGCGCTGTGCCCAATATACAGAAACGTCTTGCGGTATCTCCTACAGGGAAAGTGCCAGGAGGGAAAAGTGAGGATTATGTTTAGACTTTCTCGGAACTGCTTCAAATCAACTAGATATCTTTGTGCTGTAAATCTCCCAACAGCCAAATGTAAAAGCAGCAAACATCTCGCTGTATGTCCCACATCCAAAGTGCCAAGAGAGAGCTTGCTCTCCCTGTCTTTGAGTACTGTTTGCACTGTCCCGATTACCTCTTTGCTAACATTCTCTTCAGAGCTGCAGTGAAACCAGGAACCACGTGGAGAAGGCACCCACACTGAAAGTGCCTGGAGGGAACATTGGGGCTTCTTCTCAGTGTCTCTGACATAGGGTTTCACTGTCCCGGGAAACTCTCTGCTAACACCCTGCAGAGCGCTGTGCCCAATATACAGAAACGTCTTGCGGTATCCCCTACAGTGAAAGTGCCAGGAGGGAAAAGTGAGGATTATGCTTAGACTTTCTCGGAACTGCTTCAAATCAACTAGATATCTTTGTGCTGTAAATCTCCCAACAGCCAAATGTAAAAGCAGCAAACATCTCGCTCTATGTCCCACATCCAAAGTGCCAAGAGAGAGCTTGCTCTCCCTGTCTTTGAGTACTGTTTGCACTGTCCCGATTACCTCTTTGCTAACATTCTCTTCAGAGCTGCAGTGAAACCAGGAACCACGTGGAGAAGGCACCCACACTGAAAGTGCCTGGAGGGAACATTGGGGCTTCTTCTCAGTGTCTCTGACATAGGGTTTCACTGTCCCGGGAAACTCTCTGCTAACACCCTGCAGAGCGCTGTGCCCAATATACAGAAACGTCTTGCGGTATCCCCTACAGGGAAAGTGCCAGGAGGGAAAAGTGAGGATTATGCTTAGACTTTCTCGGAACTGCTTCAAATCAACTAGATATCTTTGTGCTGTAAATCTCCCAACAGCCAAATGTAAAAGCAGCAAACATCTCGCTGTATGTCCCACATCCAAAGTGCCGAGAGAGTAATGTAGAGCTTGCTCTCCCTGTCTTTGAGTACTGTTTGCACTGTCCCGATTACCTCTTTGCTAACATTCTCTTCAGAGCTGCAGTGAAACCAGGAACCACGTGGAGAAGGCACCCACACTGAAAGTGCCTGAAGTGAACCTTGGGGCTTCTTCTCAGTGTCTCCGATATAGGGTTTCACTGTCCCGGGAAACTCTCTGCTAACACCCTGCAGAGCGCTGTGCCCAATGTACAGAAACGTCTTGCGGTATCCCCTACAGGGAAAGTGCCAGGAGGGAAAAGTGAGGATTATGTTTAGACTTTCTCGGAACTGCTTCAAATCAACTAGATATCTTTGTGCTGTAAATCTCCCAACAGCCAAATGTAAAAGCAGCAAACATCTCGCTGTATGTCCCACATCCAAAGTGCCAAGAGAGTAATGTACAGCTTGCTCTCCCTGTCTTTGAGTACTGTTTGCACTGTCCCGATTACCTCTTTGCTAACATTCTCTTCAGAGCTGCAGTGAAACCAGGAACCACGTGGAGAAGGCACCCACACTGAAAGTGCCTGGAGGGAACATTGGGGCTTCTTCTCAGTGTCTCTGACATAGGGTTTCACTGTCCCGGGAAACTCTCTGCTAACACCCTGCAGAGCGCTGTGCCCAATATACAGAAACGTCTTGCGGTATCTCCTACAGGGAAAGTGCCAGGAGGGAAAAGTGAGGATTATGTTTAGACTTTCTCGGAACTGCTTCAAATCAACTAGATATCTTTGTGCTGTAAATCTCCCAACAGCCAAATGTAAAAGCAGCAAACATCTCGCTGTATGTCCCACATCCAAAGTGCCAAGAGAGAGCTTGCTCTCCCTGTCTTTGAGTACTGTTTGCACTGTCCCGATTACCTCTTTGCTAACATTCTCTTCAGAGCTGCAGTGAAACCAGGAACCACGTGGAGAAGGCACCCACACTGAAAGTGCCTGGAGGGAACATTGGGGCTTCTTCTCAGTGTCTCTGACATAGGGTTTCACTGTCCCGGGAAACTCTCTGCTAACACCCTGCAGAGCGCTGTGCCCAATATACAGAAACGTCTTGCGGTATCTCCTACAGGGAAAGTGCCAGGAGGGAAAAGTGAGGATTATGTTTAGACTTTCTCGGAACTGCTTCAAATCAACTAGATATCTTTGTGCTGTAAATCTCCCAACAGCCAAATGTAAAAGCAGCAAACATCTCGCTGTATGTCCCACATCCAAAGTGCCAAGAGAGAGCTTGCTCTCCCTGTCTTTGAGTACTGTTTGCACTGTCCCGATTACCTCTTTGCTAACATTCTCTTCAGAGCTGCAGTGAAACCAGGAACCACGTGGAGAAGGCACCCACACTGAAAGTGCCTGGAAGGACCGTTGGGGCTTCTTCTCAGTGTCTCTGATATAGGGTTTCACTGTCCCGGGAAACTCTCTGCTAACACCCTGCAGAGCGCTGTGCCCAATATACAGAAACGTCTTGCGGTATCCCCTACAGTGAAAGTGCCAGGAGGGAAAAGTGAGGATTATGCTTAGACTTTCTCGGAACTGCTTCAAATCAACTAGATATCTTTGTGCTGTAAATCTCCCAACAGCCAAATGTAAAAGCAGCAAACATCTCGCTGTATGTCCCACATCCAAAGTGCCGAGAGAGTAATGTAGAGCTTGCTCTCCCTGTCTTTGAGTACTGTTTGCACTGTCCCGATTACCTCTTTGCTAACATTCTCTTCAGAGCTGCAGTGAAACCAGGAACCACGTGGAGAAGGCACCCACACTGAAAGTGCCTGGAGGGAACATTGGGGCTTCTTCCCAGTGTCTCTGACATAGGGTTTCACTGTCCCGGGAAACTCTCTGCTAACACCCTGCAGAGCGCTGTGCCCAATATACAGAAACGTCTTGCGGTATCTCCTACAGGGAAAGTGCCAGGAGGGAAAAGTGAGGATTATGTTTAGACTTTCTCGGAACTGCTTCAAATCAACTAGATATCTTTGTGCTGTAAATCTCCCAACAGCCAAATGTAAAAGCAGCAAACATCTCGCTGTATGTCCCACATCCAAAGTGCCAAGAGAGAGCTTGCTCTCCCTGTCTTTGAGTACTGTTTGCACTGTCCCGATTACCTCTTTGCTAACATTCTCTTCAGAGCTGCAGTGAAACCAGGAACCACGTGGAGAAGGCATCCACACTGAAAGTGCCTGGAGGGAACATTGGGGCTTCTTCTCAGTGTCTCTGACATAGGGTTTCACTGTCCCGGGAAACTCTCTGCTAACACCCTGCAGAGCGCTGTGCCCAATATACAGAAACGTCTTGCGGTATCCCCTACAGTGAAAGTGCCAGGAGGGAAAAGTGAGGATTATGCTTAGACTTTCTCGGAACTGCTTCAAATCAACTAGATATCTTTGTGCTGTAAATCTCCCAACAGCCAAATGTAAAAGCAGCAAACATCTCGCTGTATGTCCCACATCCAAAGTGCCAAGAGAGAGCTTGCTCTCCCTGTCTTTGAGTACTGTTTGCACTGTCCCGATTACCTCTTTGCTAACATTCTCTTCAGAGCTGCAGTGAAACCAGGAACCACGTGGAGAAGGCACCCACACTGAAAGTGCCTGGAGTGAACATTGGGGCTTCTTCTCAGTGTCTCCGATATAGGGTTTCACTGTCCCGGGAAACTCTCTGCTAACACCCTGCAGAGCGCTGTGCCCAATGTACAGAAACGTCTTGCGGTATCCCCTACAGGGAAAGTGCCAGGAGGGAAAAGTGAGGATTATGTTTAGACTTTCTCGGAACTGCTTCAAATCAACTAGATATCTTTGTGCTGTAAATCTCCCAACAGCCAAATGTAAAAGCAGCAAACATCTCGCTGTATGTCCCACATCCAAAGTGCCGAGAGAGTAATGTAGAGCTTGCTCTCCCTGTCTTTGAGTACTGTTTGCACTGTCCCGATTACCTCTTTGCTAACATTCTCTTCAGAGCTGCAGTGAAACCAGGAACCACGTGGAGAAGGCACCCACACTGAAAGTGCCTGGAGGGAACATTGGGGCTTCTTCTCAGTGTCTCTGACACAGGGTTTCACTGTCCCGGGAAACTCTCTGCTAACACCCTGCAGAGCGCTGTGCCCAATATACAGAAACGTCTTGCGGTATCTCCTACAGGCAAAGTGCCAGGAGGGAAAAGTGAGGATTATGTTTAGACTTTCTCGGAACTGCTTCAAATCAACTAGATATCTTTGTGCTGTAAATCTCCCAACAGCCAAATGTAAAAGCAGCAAACATCTCGCTGTATGTCCCACATCCAAAGTGCCAAGAGAGAGCTTGCTCTCCCTGTCTTTGAGTACTGTTTGCACTGTCCCGATTACCTCTTTGCTAACATTCTCTTCAGAGCTGCAGTGAAACCAGGAACCACGTGGAGAAGGCACCCACACTGAAAGTGCCTGGAGGGAACATTGGGGCTTCTTCTCAGTGTCTCTGACATAGGGTTTCACTGTCCCGGGAAACTCTCTGCTAACACCCTGCAGAGCGCTGTGCCCAATATACAGAAACGTCTTGCGGTATCCCCTACAGTGAAAGTGCCAGGAGGGAAAAGTGAGGATTATGCTTAGACTTTCTCGGAACTGCTTCAAATCAACTAGATATCTTTGTGCTGTAAATCTCCCAACAGCCAAATGTAAAAGCAGCAAACATCTCGCTCTATGTCCCACATCCAAAGTGCCAAGAGAGAGCTTGCTCTCCCTGTCTTTGAGTACTGTTTGCACTGTCCCGATTACCTCTTTGCTAACATTCTCTTCAGAGCTGCAGTGAAACCAGGAACCACGTGGAGAAGGCACCCACACTGAAAGTGCCTGGAGGGAACATTGGGGCTTCTTCTCAGTGTCTCTGACATAGGGTTTCACTGTCCCGGGAAACTCTCTGCTAACACCCTGCAGAGCGCTGTGCCCAATATACAGAAACGTCTTGCGGTATCCCCTACAGGGAAAGTGCCAGGAGGGAAAAGTGAGGATTATGCTTAGACTTTCTCGGAACTGCTTCAAATCAACTAGATATCTTTGTGCTGTAAATCTCCCAACAGCCAAATGTAAAAGCAGCAAACATCTCGCTGTATGTCCCACATCCAAAGTGCCGAGAGAGTAATGTAGAGCTTGCTCTCCCTGTCTTTGAGTACTGTTTGCACTGTCCCGATTACCTCTTTGCTAACATTCTCTTCAGAGCTGCAGTGAAACCAGGAACCACGTGGAGAAGGCACCCACACTGAAAGTGCCTGAAGTGAACATTGGGGCTTCTTCTCAGTGTCTCCGATATAGGGTTTCACTGTCCCGGGAAACTCTCTGCTAACACCCTGCAGAGCGCTGTGCCCAATGTACAGAAACGTCTTGCGGTATCCCCTACAGGGAAAGTGCCAGGAGGGAAAAGTGAGGATTATGTTTAGACTTTCTCGGAACTGCTTCAAATCAACTAGATATCTTTGTGCTGTAAATCTCCCAACAGCCAAATGTAAAAGCAGCAAACATCTCGCTGTATGTCCCACATCCAAAGTGCCAAGAGAGTAATGTACAGCTTGCTCTCCCTGTCTTTGAGTACTGTTTGCACTGTCCCGATTACCTCTTTGCTAACATTCTCTTCAGAGCTGCAGTGAAACCAGGAACCACGTGGAGAAGGCACCCACACTGAAAGTGCCTGGAGGGAACATTGGGGCTTCTTCTCAGTGTCTCTGACATAGGGTTTCACTGTCCCGGGAAACTCTCTGCTAACACCCTGCAGAGCGCTGTGCCCAATATACAGAAACGTCTTGCGGTATCTCCTACAGGGAAAGTGCCAGGAGGGAAAAGTGAGGATTATGTTTAGACTTTCTCGGAACTGCTTCAAATCAACTAGATATCTTTGTGCTGTAAATCTCCCAACAGCCAAATGTAAAAGCAGCAAACATCTCGCTGTATGTCCCACATCCAAAGTGCCAAGAGAGAGCTTGCTCTCCCTGTCTTTGAGTACTGTTTGCACTGTCCCGATTACCTCTTTGCTAACATTCTCTTCAGAGCTGCAGTGAAACCAGGAACCACGTGGAGAAGGCACCCACACTGAAAGTGCCTGGAGGGAACATTGGGGCTTCTTCTCAGTGTCTCTGACATAGGGTTTCACTGTCCCGGGAAACTCTCTGCTAACACCCTGCAGAGCGCTGTGCCCAATATACAGAAACGTCTTGCGGTATCTCCTACAGGGAAAGTGCCAGGAGGGAAAAGTGAGGATTATGTTTAGACTTTCTCGGAACTGCTTCAAATCAACTAGATATCTTTGTGCTGTAAATCTCCCAACAGCCAAATGTAAAAGCAGCAAACATCTCGCTGTATGTCCCACATCCAAAGTGCCAAGAGAGAGCTTGCTCTCCCTGTCTTTGAGTACTGTTTGCACTGTCCCGATTACCTCTTTGCTAACATTCTCTTCAGAGCTGCAGTGAAACCAGGAACCACGTGGAGAAGGCACCCACACTGAAAGTGCCTGGAAGGACCGTTGGGGCTTCTTCTCAGTGTCTCTGATATAGGGTTTCACTGTCCCGGGAAACTCTCTGCTAACACCCTGCAGAGCGCTGTGCCCAATATACAGAAACGTCTTGCGGTATCCCCTACAGTGAAAGTGCCAGGAGGGAAAAGTGAGGATTATGCTTAGACTTTCTCGGAACTGCTTCAAATCAACTAGATATCTTTGTGCTGTAAATCTCCCAACAGCCAAATGTAAAAGCAGCAAACATCTCGCTGTATGTCCCACATCCAAAGTGCCGAGAGAGTAATGTAGAGCTTGCTCTCCCTGTCTTTGAGTACTGTTTGCACTGTCCCGATTACCTCTTTGCTAACATTCTCTTCAGAGCTGCAGTGAAACCAGGAACCACGTGGAGAAGGCACCCACACTGAAAGTGCCTGGAGGGAACATTGGGGCTTCTTCCCAGTGTCTCTGACATAGGGTTTCACTGTCCCGGGAAACTCTCTGCTAACACCCTGCAGAGCGCTGTGCCCAATATACAGAAACGTCTTGCGGTATCTCCTACAGGGAAAGTGCCAGGAGGGAAAAGTGAGGATTATGTTTAGACTTTCTCGGAACTGCTTCAAATCAACTAGATATCTTTGTGCTGTAAATCTCCCAACAGCCAAATGTAAAAGCAGCAAACATCTCGCTGTATGTCCCACATCCAAAGTGCCAAGAGAGAGCTTGCTCTCCCTGTCTTTGAGTACTGTTTGCACTGTCCCGATTACCTCTTTGCTAACATTCTCTTCAGAGCTGCAGTGAAACCAGGAACCACGTGGAGAAGGCATCCACACTGAAAGTGCCTGGAGGGAACATTGGGGCTTCTTCTCAGTGTCTCTGACATAGGGTTTCACTGTCCCGGGAAACTCTCTGCTAACACCCTGCAGAGCGCTGTGCCCAATATACAGAAACGTCTTGCGGTATCCCCTACAGTGAAAGTGCCAGGAGGGAAAAGTGAGGATTATGCTTAGACTTTCTCGGAACTGCTTCAAATCAACTAGATATCTTTGTGCTGTAAATCTCCCAACAGCCAAATGTAAAAGCAGCAAACATCTCGCTGTATGTCCCACATCCAAAGTGCCAAGAGAGAGCTTGCTCTCCCTGTCTTTGAGTACTGTTTGCACTGTCCCGATTACCTCTTTGCTAACATTCTCTTCAGAGCTGCAGTGAAACCAGGAACCACGTGGAGAAGGCACCCACACTGAAAGTGCCTGGAGTGAACATTGGGGCTTCTTCTCAGTGTCTCCGATATAGGGTTTCACTGTCCCGGGAAACTCTCTGCTAACACCCTGCAGAGCGCTGTGCCCAATGTACAGAAACGTCTTGCGGTATCCCCTACAGGGAAAGTGCCAGGAGGGAAAAGTGAGGATTATGTTTAGACTTTCTCGGAACTGCTTCAAATCAACTAGATATCTTTGTGCTGTAAATCTCCCAACAGCCAAATGTAAAAGCAGCAAACATCTCGCTGTATGTCCCACATCCAAAGTGCCGAGAGAGTAATGTAGAGCTTGCTCTCCCTGTCTTTGAGTACTGTTTGCACTGTCCCGATTACCTCTTTGCTAACATTCTCTTCAGAGCTGCAGTGAAACCAGGAACCACGTGGAGAAGGCACCCACACTGAAAGTGCCTGGAGGGAACATTGGGGCTTCTTCTCAGTGTCTCTGACACAGGGTTTCACTGTCCCGGGAAACTCTCTGCTAACACCCTGCAGAGCGCTGTGCCCAATATACAGAAACGTCTTGCGGTATCTCCTACAGGCAAAGTGCCAGGAGGGAAAAGTGAGGATTATGTTTAGACTTTCTCGGAACTGCTTCAAATCAACTAGATATCTTTGTGCTGTAAATCTCCCAACAGCCAAATGTAAAAGCAGCAAACATCTCGCTGTATGTCCCACATCCAAAGTGCCAAGAGAGAGCTTGCTCTCCCTGTCTTTGAGTACTGTTTGCACTGTCCCGATTACCTCTTTGCTAACATTCTCTTCAGAGCTGCAGTGAAACCAGGAACCACGTGGAGAAGGCACCCACACTGAAAGTGCCTGGAGGGAACATTGGGGCTTCTTCTCAGTGTCTCTGACATAGGGTTTCACTGTCCCGGGAAACTCTCTGCTAACACCCTGCAGAGCGCTGTGCCCAATATACAGAAACGTCTTGCGGTATCCCCTACAGGGAAAGTGGCAGGAGGGAATAGTGAGGATTATGTTTAGACTTTCTCGGAACTGCTTCAAATCAACTAGATATCTTTGTGCTGTAAATCTCCCAACAGCCAAATGTAAAAGCAGCAAACATCTCGCTGTATGTCCCACATCCAAAGTGCCAAGAGAGAGCTTGCTCTCCCTGTCTTTGAGTACTGTTTGCACTGTCCCGATTACCTCTTTGCTAACATTCTCTTCAGAGCTGCAGTGAAACCAGGAACCACGTGGAGAAGGCACCCACACTGAAAGTGCCTGGAGGGAACATTGGGGCTTCTTCTCAGTGTCTCTGATATAGGGTTTCACTGTCCCGGGAAACTCTCTGCTAACACCCTGCAGAGCGCTGTGCCCAATATACAGAAACGTCTTGCGGTATCCCCTACAGGGAAAGTGCCAGGAGGGAAAAGTGAGGATTATGCTTAGACTTCCTCGGAACTGCTTCAAATCAACTAGATATCTTTGTGCTGTAAATCTCCCAACAGCCAAATGTAAAAGCAGCAAACATCTCGCTGTATGTCCCACATCCAAAGTGCCAAGAGAGAGCTTGCTCTCCCTGTCTTTGAGTACTGTTTGCACTGTCCCGATTACCTCTTTGCTAACATTCTCTTCAGAGCTGCAGTGAAACCAGGAACCACGTGGAGAAGGCACCCACACTGAAAGTGCCTGGAGGGAACATTGGGGCTTCTTCTCAGTGTCTTTGACATAGGGTTTCACTGTCCCGGGAAACTCTCTGCTAACACCCTGCAGAGCGCTGTGCCCAATATACAGAAACGTCTTGCGGTATCTCCTACAGGGAAAGTGCCAGGAGGGAAAAGTGAGGATTATGCTTAGACTTTCTCGGAACTGCTTCAAATCAACTAGATATCTTTGTGCTGTAAATCTCCCAACAGCCAAATGTAAAAGCAGCAAACATCTCGCTGTATGTCCCACATCCAAAGTGCCAAGAGAGAGCTTGCTCTCCCTGTCTTTGAGTACTGTTTGCACTGTCCCGATTACCTCTTTGCTAACATTCTCTTCAGAGCTGCAGTGAAACCAGGAACCACGTGGAGAAGGCACCCACACTGAAAGTGCCTGGAGGGAACATTGGGGCTTCTTCTCAGTGTCTCTGATATAGGGTTTCACTGTCCCGGGAAACTCTCTGCTAACACCCTGCAGAGCGCTGTGCCCAATATACAGAAACGTCTTGCGGTATCCCCTACAGTGAAAGTGCCAGGAGGGAAAAGTGAGGATTATGCTTAGACTTTCTCGGAACTGCTTCAAATCAACTAGATATCTTTGTGCTGTAAATCTCCCAACAGCCAAATGTAAAAGCAGCAAACATCTCGCTGTATGTCCCACATCCAAAGTGCCGAGAGAGTAATGTAGAGCTTGCTCTCCCTGTCTTTGAGTACTGTTTGCACTGTCCCGATTACCTCTTTGCTAACATTCTCTTCAGAGCTGCAGTGAAACCAGGAACCACGTGGAGAAGGCACCCACACTGAAAGTGCCTGGAGGGAACATTGGGGCTTCTTCCCAGTGTCTCTGACATAGGGTTTCACTGTCCCGGGAAACTCTCTGCTAACACCCTGCAGAGCGCTGTGCCCAATATACAGAAACGTCTTGCGGTATCTCCTACAGGGAAAGTGCCAGGAGGGAAAAGTGAGGATTATGTTTAGACTTTCTCGGAACTGCTTCAAATCAACTAGATATCTTTGTGCTGTAAATCTCCCAACAGCCAAATGTAAAAGCAGCAAACATCTCGCTGTATGTCCCACATCCAAAGTGCCAAGAGAGAGCTTGCTCTCCCTGTCTTTGAGTACTGTTTGCACTGTCCCGATTACCTCTTTGCTAACATTCTCTTCAGAGCTGCAGTGAAACCAGGAACCACGTGGAGAAGGCATCCACACTGAAAGTGCCTGGAGGGAACATTGGGGCTTCTTCTCAGTGTCTCTGACATAGGGTTTCACTGTCCCGGGAAACTCTCTGCTAACACCCTGCAGAGCGCTGTGCCCAATATACAGAAACGTCTTGCGGTATCCCCTACAGGGAAAGTGCCAGGAGGGAAAAGTGAGGATTATGCTTAGACTTTCTCGGAACTGCTTCAAATCAACTAGATATCTTTGTGCTGTAAATCTCCCAACAGCCAAATGTAAAAGCAGCAAACATCTCGCTGTATGTCCCACATCCAAAGTGCCGAGAGAGTAATGTAGAGCTTGCTCTCCCTGTCTTTGAGTACTGTTTGCACTGTCCCGATTACCTCTTTGCTAACATTCTCTTCAGAGCTGCAGTGAAACCAGGAACCACGTGGAGAAGGCACCCACACTGAAAGTGCCTGGAGGGAACATTGGGGCTTCTTCCCAGTGTCTCTGACATAGGGTTTCACTGTCCCGGGAAACTCTCTGCTAACACCCTGCAGAGCGCTGTGCCCAATATACAGAAACTTCTTGCGGTATCTCCTACAGGGAAAGTGCCAGGAGGGAAAAGTGAGGATTATGTTTAGACTTTCTCGGAACTGCTTCAAATCAACTAGATATCTTTGTGCTGTAAATCTCCCAACAGCCAAATGTAAAAGCAGCAAACATCTCGCTGTATGTCCCACATCCAAAGTGCCAAGAGAGAGCTTGCTCTCCCTGTCTTTGAGTACTGTTTGCACTGTCCCGATTACCTCTTTGCTAACATTCTCTTCAGAGCTGCAGTGAAACCAGGAACCACGTGGAGAAGGCATCCACACTGAAAGTGCCTGGAGGGAACATTGGGGCTTCTTCTCAGTGTCTCTGACATAGGGTTTCACTGTCCCGGGAAACTCTCTGCTAACACCCTGCAGAGCGCTGTGCCCAATATACAGAAACGTCTTGCGGTATCCCCTACAGGGAAAGTGCCAGGAGGGAAAAGTGAGGATTATGCTTAGACTTTCTCGGAACTGCTTCAAATCGACTAGATATCTTTGTGCTGTAAATCTCCCAACAGCCAAATGTAAAAGCAGCAAACATCTCGCTGTATGTCCCACATCCAAAGTGCCGAGAGAGTAATGTAGAGCTTGCTCTCCCTGTCTTTGAGTACTGTTTGCACTGTCCCGATTACCTCTTTGCTAACATTCTCTTCAGAGCTGCAGTGAAACCAGAAACCACGTGGAGAAGGCACCCACACTGAAAGTGCCTGGAGGGAACATTGGGGCTTCTTCTCAGTGTCTCTGACATAGGGTTTCACTGTCCCGGGAAACTCTCTGCTAACACCCTGCAGAGCGCTGTGCCCAATATACAGAAACGTCTTGCGGTATCCCCTACAGGGAAAGTGCCAGGAGGGAATAGTGAGGATTATGTTTAGACTTTCTCGGAACTGCTTCAAATCAACTAGATATCTTTGTGCTGTAAATCTCCCAACAGCCAAATGTAAAAGCAGCAAACATCTCGCTGTATGTCCCACATCCAAAGTGCCGAGAGAGTAATGTAGAGCTTGCTCTCCCTGTCTTTGAGTACTGTTTGCACTGTCCCGATTACCTCTTTGCTAACATTCTCTTCAGAGCTGCAGTGAAACCAGGAACCACGTGGAGAAGGCACCCACACTGAAAGTGCCTGGAGGGAACATTGGGGCTTCTTCCCAGTGTCTCTGACATAGGGTTTCACTGTCCCGGGAAACTCTCTGCTAACACCCTGCAGAGCGCTGTGCCCAATATACAGAAACGTCTTGCGGTATCTCCTACAGGGAAAGTGCCAGGAGGGAAAAGTGAGGATTATGTTTAGACTTTCTCGGAACTGCTTCAAATCAACTAGATATCTTTGTGCTGTAAATCTCCCAACAGCCAAATGTAAAAGCAGCAAACATCTCGCTGTATGTCCCACATCCAAAGTGCCAAGAGAGAGCTTGCTCTCCCTGTCTTTGAGTACTGTTTGCACTGTCCCGATTACCTCTTTGCTAACATTCTCTTCAGAGCTGCAGTGAAACCAGGAACCACGTGGAGAAGGCACCCACACTGAAAGTGCCTGGAGTGAACATTGGGGCTTCTTCTCAGTGTCTCCGATATAGGGTTTCACTGTCCCGGGAAACTCTCTGCTAACACCCTGCAGAGCGCTGTGCCCAATGTACAGAAACGTCTTGCGGTATCCCCTACAGGGAAAGTGCCAGGAGGGAAAAGTGAGGATTATGTTTAGACTTTCTCGGAACTGCTTCAAATCAACTAGATATCTTTGTGCTGTAAATCTCCCAACAGCCAAATGTAAAAGCAGCAAACATCTCGCTGTATGTCCCACATCCAAAGTGCCGAGAGAGTAATGTAGAGCTTGCTCTCCCTGTCTTTGAGTACTGTTTGCACTGTCCCGATTACCTCTTTGCTAACATTCTCTTCAGAGCTGCAGTGAAACCAGGAACCACGTGGAGAAGGCACCCACACTGAAAGTGCCTGGAGGGAACATTGGGGCTTCTTCTCAGTGTCTCTGACATAGGGTTTCACTGTCCCGGGAAACTCTCTGCTAACACCCTGCAGAGCGCTGTGCCCAATATACAGAAACGTCTTGCGGTATCCCCTACAGGGAAAGTGCCAGGAGGGAAAAGTGAGGATTATGTTTAGACTTTCTCGGAACTGCTTCAAATCAACTAGATATCTTTGTGCTGTAAATCTCCCAACAGCCAAATGTAAAAGCAGCAAACATCTCGCTGTATGTCCCACATCCAAAGTGCCAAGAGAGAGCTTGCTCTCCCTGTCTTTGAGTACTGTTTGCACTGTCCCGATTACCTCTTTGCTAACATTCTCTTCAGAGCTGCAGTGAAACCAGGAACCACGTGGAGAAGGCATCCACACTGAAAGTGCCTGGAGGGAACATTGGGGCTTCTTCTCAGTGTCTCTGACATAGGGTTTCACTGTCCCGGGAAACTCTCTGCTAACACCCTGCAGAGCGCTGTGCCCAATATACAGAAACGTCTTGCGGTATCTCCTACAGGGAAAGTGCCAGGAGGGAAAAGTGAGGATTATGCTTAGACTTTCTCGGAACTGCTTCAAATCAACTAGATATCTTTGTGCTGTAAATCTCCCAACAGCCAAATGTAAAAGCAGCAAACATCTCGCTGTATGTCCCACATCCAAAGTGCCAAGAGAGAGCTTGCTCTCCCTGTCTTTGAGTACTGTTTGCACTGTCCCGATTACCTCTTTGCTAACATTCTCTTCAGAGCTGCAGTGAAACCAGGAACCACGTGGAGAAGGCACCCACACTGAAAGTGCCTGGAGTGAACATTGGGGCTTCTTCTCAGTGTCTCCGATATAGGGTTTCACTGTCCCGGGAAACTCTCTGCTAACACCCTGCAGAGCGCTGTGCCCAATGTACAGAAACGTCTTGCGGTATCCCCTACAGGGAAAGTGCCAGGAGGGAAAAGTGAGGATTATGTTTAGACTTTCTCGGAACTGCTTCAAATCAACTAGATATCTTTGTGCTGTAAATCTCCCAACAGCCAAATGTAAAAGCAGCAAACATCTCGCTGTATGTCCCACATCCAAAGTGCCAAGAGAGAGCTTGCTCTCCCTGTCTTTGAGTACTGTTTGCACTGTCCCGATTACCTCTTTGCTAACATTCTCTTCAGAGCTGCAGTGAAACCAGGAACCACGTGGAGAAGGCACCCACACTGAAAGTGCCTGGAGTGAACATTGGGGCTTCTTCTCAGTGTCTCTGACATAGGGTTTCACTGTCCCGGGAAACTCTCTGCTAACACCCTGCAGAGCGCTGTGCCCAATATACAGAAACGTCTTGCGGTATCCCCTACAGGGAAAGTGCCAGGAGGGAAAAGTGAGGATTATGCTTAGACTTTCTCGGAACTGCTTCAAATCAACTAGATATCTTTGTGCTGTAAATCTCCCAACAGCCAAATGTAAAAGCAGCAAACATCTCGCTGTATGTCCCACATCCAAAGTGCCAAGAGAGAGCTTGCTCTCCCTGTCTTTGAGTACTGTTTGCACTGTCCCGATTACCTCTTTGCTAACATTCTCTTCAGAGCTGCAGTGAAACCAGAAACCACGTGGAGAAGGCACCCACACTGAAAGTGCCTGGAGGGAACATTGGGGCTTCTTCTCAGTGTCTCTGACATAGGGTTTCACTGTCCCGGGAAACTCTCTGCTAACACCCTGCAGAGCGCTGTGCCCAATATACAGAAACGTCTTGCGGTATCCCCTACAGTGAAAGTGCCAGGAGGGAAAAGTGAGGATTATGCTTAGACTTTCTTGGAACTGCTTCAAATCAACTAGATATCTTTGTGCTGTAAATCTCCCAACAGCCAAATGTAAAAGCAGCAAACATCTCGCTGTATGTCCCACATCCAAAGTGCCGAGAGAGTAATGTAGAGCTTGCTCTCCCTGTCTTTGAGTACTGTTTGCACTGTCCCGATTACCTCTTTGCTAACATTCTCTTCAGAGCTGCAGTGAAACCAGGAACCACGTGGAGAAGGCACCCACACTGAAAGTGCCTGGAGGGAACATTGGGGCTTCTTCTCAGTGTCTCTGATATAGGGTTTCACTGTCCCGGGAAACTCTCTGCTAACACCCTGCAGAGCGCTGTGCCCAATATACAGAAACGTCTTGCGGTATCTCCTACAGGGAAAGTGCCAGGAGGGAAAAGTGAGGATTATGTTTAGACTTTCTCGGAACTGCTTCAAATCAACTAGATATCTTTGTGCTGTAAATCTCCCAACAGCCAAATGTAAAAGCAGCAAACATCTCGCTGTATGTCCCACATCCAAAGTGCCAAGAGAGAGCTTGCTCTCCCTGTCTTTGAGTACTGTTTGCACTGTCCCGATTACCTCTTTGCTAACATTCTCTTCAGAGCTGCAGTGAAACCAGGAACCACGTGGAGAAGGCACCCACACTGAAAGTGCCTGGAGTGAACATTGGGGCTTCTTCTCAGTGTCTCTGACATAGGGTTTCACTGTCCCGGGAAACTCTCTGCTAACACCCTGCAGAGCGCTGTGCCCAATATACAGAAACGTCTTGCGGTATCCCCTACAGGGAAAGTGCCAGGAGGGAAAAGTGAGGATTATGCTTAGACTTTCTCGGAACTGCTTCAAATCAACTAGATATCTTTGTGCTGTAAATCTCCCAACAGCCAAATGTAAAAGCAGCAAACATCTCGCTGTATGTCCCACATCCAAAGTGCCAAGAGAGAGCTTGCTCTCCCTGTCTTTGAGTACTGTTTGCACTGTCCCGATTACCTCTTTGCTAACATTCTCTTCAGAGCTGCAGTGAAACCAGAAACCACGTGGAGAAGGCACCCACACTGAAAGTGCCTGGAGGGAACATTGGGGCTTCTTCTCAGTGTCTCTGACATAGGGTTTCACTGTCCCGGGAAACTCTCTGCTAACACCCTGCAGAGCGCTGTGCCCAATATACAGAAACGTCTTGCGGTATCCCCTACAGGGAAAGTGCCAGGAGGGAATAGTGAGGATTATGTTTAGACTTTCTCGGAACTGCTTCAAATCAACTAGATATCTTTGTGCTGTAAATCTCCCAACAGCCAAATGTAAAAGCAGCAAACATCTCGCTGTATGTCCCACATCCAAAGTGCCGAGAGAGTAATGTAGAGCTTGCTCTCCCTGTCTTTGAGTACTGTTTGCACTGTCCCGATTACCTCTTTGCTAACATTCTCTTCAGAGCTGCAGTGAAACCAGGAACCACGTGGAGAAGGCACCCACACTGAAAGTGCCTGGAGGGAACATTGGGGCTTCTTCTCAGTGTCTCTGACATAGGGTTTCACTGTCCCGGGAAACTCTCTGCTAACACCCTGCAGAGCGCTGTGCCCAATATACAGAAACGTCTTGCGGTATCTCCTACAGGGAAAGTGCCAGGAGGGAAAAGTGAGGATTATGCTTAGACTTTCTCGGAACTGCTTCAAATCAACTAGATATCTTTGTGCTGTAAATCTCCCAACAGCCAAATGTAAAAGCAGCAAACATCTCGCTGTATGTCCCACATCCAAAGTGCCGAGAGAGTAATGTAGAGCTTGCTCTCCCTGTCTTTGAGTACTGTTTGCACTGTCCCGATTACCTCTTTGCTAACATTCTCTTCAGAGCTGCAGTGAAACCAGGAACCACGTGGAGAAGGCACCCACACTGAAAGTGCCTGGAGTGAACATTGGGGCTTCTTCTCAGTGTCTCTGACATAGGGTTTCACTGTCCCGGGAAACTCTCTGCTAACACCCTGCAGAGCGCTGTGCCCAATATACAGAAACGTCTTGCGGTATCTCCTACAGGGAAAGTGCCAGGAGGGAAAAGTGAGGATTATGTTTAGACTTTCTCGGAACTGCTTCAAATCAACTAGATATCTTTGTGCTGTAAATCTCCCAACAGCCAAATGTAAAAGCAGCAAACATCTCGCTGTATGTCCCACATCCGAAGTGCCAAGAGAGAGCTTGCTCTCCCTGTCTTTGAGTACTGTTTGCACTGTCCCGATTACCTCTTTGCTAACATTCTCTTCAGAGCTGCAGTGAAACCAGGAACCACGTGGAGAAGGCACCCACACTGAAAGTGCCTGGAGGGAACATTGGGGCTTCTTCTCAGTGTCTCTGACATAGGGTTTCACTGTCCCGGGAAACTCTCTGCTAACACCCTGCAGAGCGCTGTGCCAAATATACAGAAACGTCTTGCGGTATCCCCTACAGGGAAAGTGCCAGGAGGGAAAAGTGAGGATTATGCTTAGACTTTCTCGGAACTGCTTCAAATCAACTAGATATCTTTGTGCTGTAAATCTCCCAACAGCCAAATGTAAAAGCAGCAAACATCTCGCTGTATGTCCCACATCCAAAGTGCCAAGAGAGAGCTTGCTCTCCCTGTCTTTGAGTACTGTTTGCACTGTCCCGATTACCTCTTTGCTAACATTCTCTTCAGAGCTGCAGTGAAACCAGGAACCACGTGGAGAAGGCACCCACACTGAAAGTGCCTGGAGGGAACATTGGGGCTTCTTCTCAGTGTCTCTGACATAGGGTTTCACTGTCCCGGGAAACTCTCTGCTAACACCCTGCAGAGCGCTGTGCCCAATATACAGAAACGTCTTGCGGTATCTCCTACAGGGAAAGTGCCAGGAGGGAAAAGTGAGGATTATGTTTAGACTTTCTCGGAACTGCTTCAAATCAACTAGATATCTTTGTGCTGTAAATCTCCCAACAGCCAAATGTAAAAGCAGCAAACATCTCGCTGTATGTCCCACATCCAAAGTGCCAAGAGAGTAATGTAGAGCTTGCTCTCCCTGTCTTTGAGTACTGTTTGCACTGTCCCGATTACCTCTTTGCTAACATTCTCTTCAGAGCTGCAGTGAAACCAGGAACCACGTGGAGAAGGCACCCACACTGAAAGTGCCTGGAGGGAACATTGGGGCTTCTTCTCAGTGTCTCTGACATAGGGTTTCACTGTCCCGGGAAACTCTCTGCTAACACCCTGCAGAGCGCTGTGCCCAATATACAGAAACGTCTTGCGGTATCCCCTACAGTGAAATTGCCAGGAGGGAAAAGTGAGGATTATGCTTAGACTTTCTCGGAACTGCTTCAAATCAACTAGATATCTTTGTGCTGTAAATCTCCCAACAGCCAAATGTAAAAGCAGCAAACATCTCGCTGTATGTCCCACATCCAAAGTGCCAAGAGAGAGCTTGCTCTCCCTGTCTTTGAGTACTGTTTGCACTGTCCCGATTACCTCTTTGCTAACATTCTCTTCAGAGCTGCAGTGAAACCAGGAACCACGTGGAGAAGGCACCCACACTGAAAGTGCCTGGAGTGAACATTGGGGCTTCTTCTCAGTGTCTCCGATATAGGGTTTCACTGTCCCGGGAAACTCTCTGCTAACACCCTGCAGAGCGCTGTGCCCAATGTACAGAAACGTCTTGCGGTATCCCCTACAGGGAAAGTGCCAGGAGGGAAAAGTGAGGATTATGTTTAGACTTTCTCGGAACTGCTTCAAATCAACTAGATATCTTTGTGCTGTAAATCTCCCAACAGCCAAATGTAAAAGCAGCAAACATCTCGCTGTATGTCCCACATCCAAAGTGCCAAGAGAGTAATGTAGAGCTTGCTCTCCCTGTCTTTGAGTACTGTTTGCACTGTCCCGATTACCTCTTTGCTAACATTCTCTTCAGAGCTGCAGTGAAACCAGGAACCACGTGGAGAAGGCACCCACACTGAAAGTGCCTGGAGGGAACATTGGGGCTTCTTCTCAGTGTCTCTGACATAGGGTTTCACTGTCCCGGGAAACTCTCTGCTAACACCCTGCAGAGCGCTGTGCCCAATATACAGGAACGTCTTGCGGTATCTCCTACAGGGAAAGTGCCAGGAGGGAAAAGTGAGGATTATGTTTAGACTTTCTCGGAACTGCTTCAAATCAACTAGATATCTTTGTGCTGTAAATCTCCCAACAGCCAAATGTAAAAGCAGCAAACATCTCGCTGTATGTCCCACATCCAAAGTGCCAAGAGAGAGCTTGCTCACCCTGTCTTTGAGTACTGTTTGCACTGTCCCGATTACCTCTTTGCTAACATTCTCTTCAGAGCTGCAGTGAAACCAGGAACCACGTGGAGAAGGCACCCACACTGAAAGTGCCTGGAGGGAACATTGGGGCTTCTTCTCAGTGTCTCTGACATAGGGTTTCACTGTCCCGGGAAACTCTCTGCTAACACCCTGCAGAGCGCTGTGCCCAATATACAGAAACGTCTTGCGGTATCCCCTACAGTGAAAGTGCCAGGAGGGAAAAGTGAGGATTATGCTTAGACTTTCTCGGAACTGCTTCAAATCAACTAGATATCTTTGTGCTGTAAATCTCCCAACAGCCAAATGTAAAAGCAGCAAACATCTCGCTGTATGTCCCACATCCAAAGTGCCGAGAGAGTAATGTAGAGCTTGCTCTCCCTGTCTTTGAGTACTGTTTGCACTGTCCCGATTACCTCTTTGCTAACATTCTCTTCAGAGCTGCAGTGAAACCAGGAACCACGTGGAGAAGGCACCCACACTGAAAGTGCCTGGAGGGAACATTGGGGCTTCTTCTCAGTGTCTCTGACATAGGGTTTCACTGTCCCGGGAAACTCTCTGCTAACACCCTGCAGAGCGCTGTGCCCAATATACAGAAACGTCTTGCGGTATCTCCTACAGGGAAAGTGCCAGGAGGGAAAAGTGAGGATTATGTTTAGACTTTCTCGGAACTGCTTCAAATCAACTAGATATCTTTGTGCTGTAAATCTCCCAACAGCCAAATGTAAAAGCAGCAAACATCTCGCTGTATGTCCCACATCCAAAGTGCCAAGAGAGAGCTTGCTCTCCCTGTCTTTGAGTACTGTTTGCACTGTCCCGATTACCTCTTTGCTAACATTCTCTTCAGAGCTGCAGTGAAACCAGGAACCACGTGGAGAAGGCACCCACACTGAAAGTGCCTGGAGGGAACGTTGGGGCTTCTTCTCAGTGTCTCTGACATAGGGTTTCACTGTCCCGGGAAACTCTCTGCTAACACCCTGCAGAGCGCTGTGCCCAATATACAGAAACGTCTTGCGGTATCCCCTACAGGGAAAGTGCCAGGAGGGAAAAGTGAGGATTATGCTTAGACTTTCTCGGAACTGCTTCAAATCAACTAGATATCTTTGTGCTGTAAATCTCCCAACAGCCAAATGTAAAAGCAGCAAACATCTCGCTGTATGTCCCACATCCAAAGTGCCAAGAGAGTAATGTAGAGCTTGCTCTCCCTGTCTTTGAGTACTGTTTGCACTGTCCCGATTACCTCTTTGCTAACATTCTCTTCAGAGCTGCAGTGAAACCAGGAACCACGTGGAGAAGGCACCCACACTGAAAGTGCCTGGAGGGAACATTGGGGCTTCTTCTCAGTGTCTCTGATATAGGGTTTCACTGTCCCGGGAAACTCTCTGCTAACACCCTGCAGAGCGCTGTGCCCAATATACAGAAACGTCTTGCGGTATCTCCTACAGGGAAAGTGCCAGGAGGGAAAAGTGAGGATTATGCTTAGACTTTCTCGGAACTGCTTCAAATCAACTAGATATCTTTGTGCTGTAAATCTCCCAACAGCCAAATGTAAAAGCAGCAAACATCTCGCTGTATGTCCCACATCCAAAGTGCCGAGAGAGTAATGTAGAGCTTGCTCTCCCTGTCTTTGAGTACTGTTTGCACTGTCCCGATTACCTCTTTGCTAACATTCTCTTCAGAGCTGCAGTGAAACCAGGAACCACGTGGAGAAGGCACCCACACTGAAAGTGCCTGGAGGGAACATTGGGGCTTCTTCTCAGTGTCTCTGACATAGGGTTTCACTGTCCCGGGAAACTCTCTGCTAACACCCTGCAGAGCGCTGTGCCCAATATACAGAAACGTCTTGCGGTATCTCCTACAGGGAAAGTGCCAGGAGGGAAAAGTGAGGATTATGTTTAGACTTTCTCGGAACTGCTTCAAATCAACTAGATATCTTTGTGCTGTAAATCTCCCAACAGCCAAATGTAAAAGCAGCAAACATCTCGCTGTATGTCCCACATCCAAAGTGCCAAGAGAGAGCTTGCTCACCCTGTCTTTGAGTACTGTTTGCACTGTCCCGATTACCTCTTTGCTAACATTCTCTTCAGAGCTGCAGTGAAACCAGGAACCACGTGGAGAAGGCACCCACACTGAAAGTGCCTGGAGGGAACATTGGGGCTTCTTCTCAGTGTCTCTGACATAGGGTTTCACTGTCCCGGGAAACTCTCTGCTAACACCCTGCAGAGCGCTGTGCCCAATATACAGAAACGTCTTGCGGTATCCCCTACAGTGAAAGTGCCAGGAGGGAAAAGTGAGGATTATGTTTAGACTTTCTCGGAACTGCTTCAAATCAACTAGATATCTTTGTGCTGTAAATCTCCCAACAGCCAAATGTAAAAGCAGCAAACATCTCGCTGTATGTCCCACATCCAAAGTGCCGAGAGAGTAATGTAGAGCTTGCTCTCCCTGTCTTTGAGTACTGTTTGCACTGTCCCGATTACCTCTTTGCTAACATTCTCTTCAGAGCTGCAGTGAAACCAGGAACCACGTGGAGAAGGCACCCACACTGAAAGTGCCTGGAGGGAACATTGGGGCTTCTTCTCAGTGTCTCTGACATAGGGTTTCACTGTCCCGGGAAACTCTCTGCTAACACCCTGCAGAGCGCTGTGCCCAATATACAGAAACGTCTTGCGGTATCTCCTACAGGGAAAGTGCCAGGAGGGAAAAGTGAGGATTATGTTTAGACTTTCTCGGAACTGCTTCAAATCAACTAGATATCTTTGTGCTGTAAATCTCCCAACAGCCAAATGTAAAAGCAGCAAACATCTCGCTGTATGTCCCACATCCAAAGTGCCAAGAGAGAGCTTGCTCTCCCTGTCTTTGAGTACTGTTTGCACTGTCCCGATTACCTCTTTGCTAACATTCTCTTCAGAGCTGCAGTGAAACCAGGAACCACGTGGAGAAGGCACCCACACTGAAAGTGCCTGGAGGGAACGTTGGGGCTTCTTCTCAGTGTCTCTGACATAGGGTTTCACTGTCCCGGGAAACTCTCTGCTAACACCCTGCAGAGCGCTGTGCCCAATATACAGAAACGTCTTGCGGTATCCCCTACAGTGAAAGTGCCAGGAGGGAAAAGTGAGGATTATGCTTAGACTTTCTCGGAACTGCTTCAAATCAACTAGATATCTTTGTGCTGTAAATCTCCCAACAGCCAAATGTAAAAGCAGCAAACATCTCGCTGTATGTCCCACATCCAAAGTGCCAAGAGAGTAATGTAGAGCTTGCTGTCCCTGTCTTTGAGTACTGTTTGCACTGTCCCGATTACCTCTTTGCTAACATTCTCTTCAGAGCTGCAGTGAAACCAGGAACCACGTGGAGAAGGCACCCACACTGAAAGTGCCTGGAAGGAACGTTGGGGCTTCTTCTCAGTGTCTCTGATATAGGGTTTCACTGTCCCGGGAAACTCTCTGCTAACACCCTGCAGAGCGCTGTGCCCAATATACAGAAACGTCTTGCGGTATCTCCTACAGGGAAAGTGCCAGGAGGGAAAAGTGAGGATTATGCTTAGACTTTCTCGGAACTGCTTCAAATCAACTAGATATCTTTGTGCTGTAAATCTC
This sequence comes from Chroicocephalus ridibundus, assembly GCF_963924245.1. NCBI lineage: Eukaryota > Metazoa > Chordata > Aves > Charadriiformes > Laridae > Chroicocephalus > Chroicocephalus ridibundus. The sequence goes on from NW_026961513.1 coordinate 39,202, forward strand.
CCAACAGCCAAATGTAAAAGCAGCAAACATCTCGCTGTATGTCCCACATCCAACGTGCCGAGAGAGTAATGTAGAGCTTGCTCTCCCTGTCTTTGAGTACTGTTTGCACTGTCCCGATTACCTCTTTGCTAACATTCTCTTCAGAGCTGCAGTGAAACCAGGAACCACGTGGAGAAGGCACCCACACTGAAAGTGCCTGGAGGAAACATTGGGGCTTCTTCTCAGTGTCTCTGACACAGGGTTTCACTGTCCCGGGAAACTCTCTGCTAACACCCTGCAGAGCGCTGTGCCCAATGTACAGAAACGTCTTGCGGTATCTCCTACAGTGAAAGTGCCAGGAGGGAAAAGTGAGGATTATGTTTAGACTTTCTCGGAACTGCTTCAAATCAACTAGATATCTTTGTGCTGTAAATCTCCCAACAGCCAAATGTAAAAGCAGCAAACATCTCGCTGTATGTCCCACATCCAAAGTGCCAAGAGAGTAATGTAGAGCTTGCTCTCCCTGTCTTTGAGTACTGTTTGCACTGTCCCGATTACCTCTTTGCTAACATTCTCTTCAGAGCTGCAGTGAAACCAGGAACCACGTGGAGAAGGCACCCACACTGAAAGTGCCTGGAGGGAACATTGGGGCTTCTTCTCAGTGTCTCTGACATAGGGTTTCACTGTCCCGGGAAACTCTCTGCTAACACCCTGCAGAGCGCTGTGCCCAATATACAGAAACGTCTTGCGGTATCCCCTACAGTGAAATTGCCAGGAGGGAAAAGTGAGGATTATGCTTAGACTTTCTCGGAACTGCTTCAAATCAACTAGATATCTTTGTGCTGTAAATCTCCCAACAGCCAAATGTAAAAGCAGCAAACATCTCGCTGTATGTCCCACATCCAAAGTGCCAAGAGAGAGCTTGCTCTCCCTGTCTTTGAGTACTGTTTGCACTGTCCCGATTACCTCTTTGCTAACATTCTCTTCAGAGCTGCAGTGAAACCAGGAACCACGTGGAGAAGGCACCCACACTGAAAGTGCCTGGAGTGAACATTGGGGCTTCTTCTCAGTGTCTCCGATATAGGGTTTCACTGTCCCGGGAAACTCTCTGCTAACACCCTGCAGAGCGCTGTGCCCAATGTACAGAAACGTCTTGCGGTATCCCCTACAGGGAAAGTGCCAGGAGGGAAAAGTGAGGATTATGTTTAGACTTTCTCGGAACTGCTTCAAATCAACTAGATATCTTTGTGCTGTAAATCTCCCAACAGCCAAATGTAAAAGCAGCAAACATCTCGCTGTATGTCCCACATCCAAAGTGCCAAGAGAGAGCTTGCTCTCCCTGTCTTTGAGTACTGTTTGCACTGTCCCGATTACCTCTTTGCTAACATTCTCTTCAGAGCTGCAGTGAAACCAGGAACCACGTGGAGAAGGCACCCACACTGAAAGTGCCTGGAGGGAACATTGGGGCTTCTTCTCAGTGTCTCTGACATAGGGTTTCACTGTCCCGGGAAACTCTCTGCTAACACCCTGCAGAGCGCTGTGCCCAATATACAGAAACGTCTTGCGGTATCTCCTACAGGGAAAGTGCCAGGAGGGAAAAGTGAGGATTATGTTTAGACTTTCTCGGAACTGCTTCAAATCAACTAGATATCTTTGTGCTGTAAATCTCCCAACAGCCAAATGTAAAAGCAGCAAACATCTCGCTGTATGTCCCACATCCAAAGTGCCAAGAGAGAGCTTGCTCACCCTGTCTTTGAGTACTGTTTGCACTGTCCCGATTACCTCTTTGCTAACATTCTCTTCAGAGCTGCAGTGAAACCAGGAACCACGTGGAGAAGGCACCCACACTGAAAGTGCCTGGAGGGAACATTGGGGCTTCTTCTCAGTGTCTCTGACATAGGGTTTCACTGTCCCGGGAAACTCTCTGCTAACACCCTGCAGAGCGCTGTGCCCAATATACAGAAACGTCTTGCGGTATCCCCTACAGTGAAAGTGCCAGGAGGGAAAAGTGAGGATTATGTTTAGACTTTCTCGGAACTGCTTCAAATCAACTAGATATCTTTGTGCTGTAAATCTCCCAACAGCCAAATGTAAAAGCAGCAAACATCTCGCTGTATGTCCCACATCCAAAGTGCCAAGAGAGAGCTTGCTCTCCCTGTCTTTGAGTACTGTTTGCACTGTCCCGATTACCTCTTTGCTAACATTCTCTTCAGAGCTGCAGTGAAACCAGGAACCACGTGGAGAAGGCACCCACACTGAAAGTGCCTGGAAGGAACGTTGGGGCTTCTTCTCAGTGTCTCTGATATAGGGTTTCACTGTCCCGGGAAACTCTCTGCTAACACCCTGCAGAGCGCTGTGCCCAATATACAGAAACGTCTTGCGGTATCTCCTACAGGGAAAGTGCCAGGAGGGAAAAGTGAGGATTATGTTTAGACTTTCTCGGAACTGCTTCAAATCAACTAGATATCTTTGTGCTGTAAATCTCCCAACAGCCAAATGTAAAAGCAGCAAACATCTCGCTGTATGTCCCACATCCAAAGTGCCAAGAGAGAGCTTGCTCTCCCTGTCTTTGAGTACTGTTTGCACTGTCCCGATTACCTCTTTGCTAACATTCTCTTCAGAGCTGCAGTGAAACCAGGAACCACGTGGAGAAGGCACCCACACTGAAAGTGCCTGGAGGGAACGTTGGGGCTTCTTCTCAGTGTCTCCGATATAGGGTTTCACTGTCCCGGGAAACTCTCTGCTAACACCCTGCAGAGCGCTGTGCCCAATATACAGAAACGTCTTGCGGTATCCCCTACAGGGAAAGTGCCAGGAGGGAAAAGTGAGGATTATGCTTAGACTTTCTCGGAACTGCTACAAATCAACTAGATATCTTTGTGCTGTAAATCTCCCAACAGCCAAATGTAAAAGCAGCAAACATCTCGCTGTATGTCCCACATCCAAAGTGCCAAGAGAGTAATGTAGAGCTTGCTCTCCCTGTCTTTGAGTACTGTTTGCACTGTCCCGATTACCTCTTTGCTAACATTCTCTTCAGAGCTGCAGTGAAACCAGGAACCACGTGGAGAAGGCACCCACACTGAAAGTGCCTGGAGGGAACATTGGGGCTTCTTCTCAGTGTCTCCGATATAGGGTTTCACTGTCCCGGGAAACTCTCTGCTAACACCCTGCAGAGCGCTGTGCCCAATATACAGAAACGTCTTGCGGTATCCCCTACAGTGAAATTGCCAGGAGGGAAAAGTGAGGATTATGCTTAGACTTTCTCGGAACTGCTTCAAATCAACTAGATATCTTTGTGCTGTAAATCTCCCAACAGCCAAATGTAAAAGCAGCAAACATCTCGCTGTATGTCCCACATCCAAAGTGCCGAGAGAGTAATGTAGAGCTTGCTCTCCCTGTCTTTGAGTACTGTTTGCACTGTCCCGATTACCTCTTTGCTAACATTCTCTTCAGAGCTGCAGTGAAACCAGGAACCACGTGGAGAAGGCACCCACACTGAAAGTGCCTGGAGGAAACATTGGGGCTTCTTCTCAGTGTCTCTGACACAGGGTTTCACTGTCCCGGGAAACTCTCTGCTAACACCCTGCAGAGCGCTGTGCCCAATGTACAGAAACGTCTTGCGGTATCTCCTACAGTGAAAGTGCCAGGAGGGAAAAGTGAGGATTATGTTTAGACTTTCTCGGAACTGCTTCAAATCAACTAGATATCTTTGTGCTGTAAATCTCCCAACAGCCAAATGTAAAAGCAGCAAACATCTCGCTGTATGTCCCACATCCAAAGTGCCAAGAGAGTAATGTAGAGCTTGCTCTCCCTGTCTTTGAGTACTGTTTGCACTGTCCCGATTACCTCTTTGCTAACATTCTCTTCAGAGCTGCAGTGAAACCAGGAACCACGTGGAGAAGGCACCCACACTGAAAGTGCCTGGAGGGAACATTGGGGCTTCTTCTCAGTGTCTCTGACATAGGGTTTCACTGTCCCGGGAAACTCTCTGCTAACACCCTGCAGAGCGCTGTGCCCAATATACAGAAACGTCTTGCGGTATCCCCTACAGTGAAATTGCCAGGAGGGAAAAGTGAGGATTATGCTTAGACTTTCTCGGAACTGCTTCAAATCAACTAGATATCTTTGTGCTGTAAATCTCCCAACAGCCAAATGTAAAAGCAGCAAACATCTCGCTGTATGTCCCACATCCAAAGTGCCAAGAGAGAGCTTGCTCTCCCTGTCTTTGAGTACTGTTTGCACTGTCCCGATTACCTCTTTGCTAACATTCTCTTCAGAGCTGCAGTGAAACCAGGAACCACGTGGAGAAGGCACCCACACTGAAAGTGCCTGGAGTGAACATTGGGGCTTCTTCTCAGTGTCTCCGATATAGGGTTTCACTGTCCCGGGAAACTCTCTGCTAACACCCTGCAGAGCGCTGTGCCCAATGTACAGAAACGTCTTGCGGTATCCCCTACAGGGAAAGTGCCAGGAGGGAAAAGTGAGGATTATGTTTAGACTTTCTCGGAACTGCTTCAAATCAACTAGATATCTTTGTGCTGTAAATCTCCCAACAGCCAAATGTAAAAGCAGCAAACATCTCGCTGTATGTCCCACATCCAAAGTGCCAAGAGAGAGCTTGCTCTCCCTGTCTTTGAGTACTGTTTGCACTGTCCCGATTACCTCTTTGCTAACATTCTCTTCAGAGCTGCAGTGAAACCAGGAACCACGTGGAGAAGGCACCCACACTGAAAGTGCCTGGAGGGAACATTGGGGCTTCTTCTCAGTGTCTCTGACATAGGGTTTCACTGTCCCGGGAAACTCTCTGCTAACACCCTGCAGAGCGCTGTGCCCAATATACAGAAACGTCTTGCGGTATCTCCTACAGGGAAAGTGCCAGGAGGGAAAAGTGAGGATTATGTTTAGACTTTCTCGGAACTGCTTCAAATCAACTAGATATCTTTGTGCTGTAAATCTCCCAACAGCCAAATGTAAAAGCAGCAAACATCTCGCTGTATGTCCCACATCCAAAGTGCCAAGAGAGAGCTTGCTCACCCTGTCTTTGAGTACTGTTTGCACTGTCCCGATTACCTCTTTGCTAACATTCTCTTCAGAGCTGCAGTGAAACCAGGAACCACGTGGAGAAGGCACCCACACTGAAAGTGCCTGGAGGGAACATTGGGGCTTCTTCTCAGTGTCTCTGACATAGGGTTTCACTGTCCCGGGAAACTCTCTGCTAACACCCTGCAGAGCGCTGTGCCCAATATACAGAAACGTCTTGCGGTATCCCCTACAGTGAAAGTGCCAGGAGGGAAAAGTGAGGATTATGTTTAGACTTTCTCGGAACTGCTTCAAATCAACTAGATATCTTTGTGCTGTAAATCTCCCAACAGCCAAATGTAAAAGCAGCAAACATCTCGCTGTATGTCCCACATCCAAAGTGCCAAGAGAGAGCTTGCTCTCCCTGTCTTTGAGTACTGTTTGCACTGTCCCGATTACCTCTTTGCTAACATTCTCTTCAGAGCTGCAGTGAAACCAGGAACCACGTGGAGAAGGCACCCACACTGAAAGTGCCTGGAAGGAACGTTGGGGCTTCTTCTCAGTGTCTCTGATATAGGGTTTCACTGTCCCGGGAAACTCTCTGCTAACACCCTGCAGAGCGCTGTGCCCAATATACAGAAACGTCTTGCGGTATCTCCTACAGGGAAAGTGCCAGGAGGGAAAAGTGAGGATTATGTTTAGACTTTCTCGGAACTGCTTCAAATCAACTAGATATCTTTGTGCTGTAAATCTCCCAACAGCCAAATGTAAAAGCAGCAAACATCTCGCTGTATGTCCCACATCCAAAGTGCCAAGAGAGAGCTTGCTCTCCCTGTCTTTGAGTACTGTTTGCACTGTCCCGATTACCTCTTTGCTAACATTCTCTTCAGAGCTGCAGTGAAACCAGGAACCACGTGGAGAAGGCACCCACACTGAAAGTGCCTGGAGGGAACGTTGGGGCTTCTTCTCAGTGTCTCTGACATAGGGTTTCACTGTCCCGGGAAACTCTCTGCTAACACCCTGCAGAGCGCTGTGCCCAATATACAGAAACGTCTTGCGGTATCCCCTACAGGGAAAGTGCCAGGAGGGAAAAGTGAGGATTATGCTTAGACTTTCTCGGAACTGCTTCAAATCAACTAGATATCTTTGTGCTGTAAATCTCCCAACAACCAAATGTAAAAGCAGCAAACATCTCGCTGTATGTCCCACATCCAAAGTGCCAAGAGAGAGCTTGCTCTCCCTGTCTTTGAGTACTGTTTGCACTGTCCCGATTACCTCTTTGCTAACACTCTCTTCAGAGCTGCAGTGAAACCAGGAACCACGTGGAGAAGGCACCCACACTGAAAGTGCCTGGAGGGAACATTGGGGCTTCTTCTCAGTGTCTCCGATATAGGGTTTCACTGTCCCGGGAAACTCTCTGCTAACACCCTGCAGAGCGCTGTGCCCAATGTACAGAAACGTCTTGCGGTATCCCCTACAGGGAAAGTGCCAGGAGGGAAAAGTGAGGATTATGTTTAGACTTTCTCGGAACTGCTTCAAATCAACTAGATATCTTTGTGCTGTAAATCTCCCAACAGCCAAATGTAAAAGCAGCAAACATCTCGCTGTATGTCCCACATCCAAAGTGCCAAGAGAGAGCTTGCTCTCCCTGTCTTTGAGTACTGTTTGCACTGTCCCGATTACCTCTTTGCTAACATTCTCTTCAGAGCTGCAGTGAAACCAGGAACCACGTGGAGAAGGCACCCACACTGAAAGTGCCTGGAGGGAACATTGGGGCTTCTTCTCAGTGTCTCTGACATAGGGTTTCACTGTCCCGGGAAACTCTCTGCTAACACCCTGCAGAGCGCTGTGCCCAATATACAGAAACGTCTTGCGGTATCTCCTACAGGGAAAGTGCCAGGAGGGAAAAGTGAGGATTATGTTTAGACTTTCTCGGAACTGCTTCAAATCAACTAGATATCTTTGTGCTGTAAATCTCCCAACAGCCAAATGTAAAAGCAGCAAACATCTCGCTGTATGTCCCACATCCAAAGTGCCAAGAGAGAGCTTGCTCACCCTGTCTTTGAGTACTGTTTGCACTGTCCCGATTACCTCTTTGCTAACATTCTCTTCAGAGCTGCAGTGAAACCAGGAACCACGTGGAGAAGGCACCCACACTGAAAGTGCCTGGAGGGAACATTGGGGCTTCTTCTCAGTGTCTCTGACATAGGGTTTCACTGTCCCGGGAAACTCTCTGCTAACACCCTGCAGAGCGCTGTGCCCAATATACAGAAACGTCTTGCGGTATCCCCTACAGTGAAAGTGCCAGGAGGGAAAAGTGAGGATTATGTTTAGACTTTCTCGGAACTGCTTCAAATCAACTAGATATCTTTGTGCTGTAAATCTCCCAACAGCCAAATGTAAAAGCAGCAAACATCTCGCTGTATGTCCCACATCCAAAGTGCCAAGAGAGAGCTTGCTCTCCCTGTCTTTGAGTACTGTTTGCACTGTCCCGATTACCTCTTTGCTAACATTCTCTTCAGAGCTGCAGTGAAACCAGGAACCACGTGGAGAAGGCACCCACACTGAAAGTGCCTGGAGGGAACATTGGGGCTTCTTCTCAGAGTCTCCGATATAGGGTTTCATTGTCCCGGGAAACTCTCTGCTAACACCCTGCAGAGCGCTGTGCCCAATATACAGAAACGTCTTGCGGTATCCCCTACAGGGAAAGTGCCAGGAGGGAAAAGTGAGGATTATGTTTAGACTTTCTCGGAACTGCTACAAATCAACTAGATATCTTTGTGCTGTAAATCTCCCAACAGCCAAATGTAAAAGCAGCAAACATCTCGCTGTATGTCCCACATCCAAAGTGCCAAGAGAGTAATGTAGAGCTTGCTCTCCCTGTCTTTGAGTACTGTTTGCACTGTCCCGATTACCTCTTTGCTAACATTCTCTTCAGAGCTGCAGTGAAACCAGGAACCACGTGGAGAAGGCACCCACACTGAAAGTGCCTGGAGGGAACATTGGGGCTTCTTCTCAGTGTCTCCGATATAGGGTTTCACTGTCCCGGGAAACTCTCTGCTAACACCCTGCAGAGCGCTGTGCCCAATATACAGAAACGTCTTGCGGTATCCCCTACAGTGAAATTGCCAGGAGGGAAAAGTGAGGATTATGCTTAGACTTTCTCGGAACTGCTTCAAATCAACTAGATATCTTTGTGCTGTAAATCTCCCAACAGCCAAATGTAAAAGCAGCAAACATCTCGCTGTATGTCCCACATCCAAAGTGCCAAGAGAGAGCTTGCTCTCCCTGTCTTTGAGTACTGTTTGCACTGTCCCGATTACCTCTTTGCTAACATTCTCTTCAGAGCTGCAGTGAAACCAGGAACCACGTGGAGAAGGCACCCACACTGAAAGTGCCTGGAGTGAACATTGGGGCTTCTTCTCAGTGTCTCCGATATAGGGTTTCACTGTCCCGGGAAACTCTCTGCTAACACCCTGCAGAGCGCTGTGCCCAATGTACAGAAACGTCTTGCGGTATCCCCTACAGGGAAAGTGCCAGGAGGGAAAAGTGAGGATTATGTTTAGACTTTCTCGGAACTGCTTCAAATCAACTAGATATCTTTGTGCTGTAAATCTCCCAACAGCCAAATGTAAAAGCAGCAAACATCTCGCTGTATGTCCCACATCCAAAGTGCCAAGAGAGAGCTTGCTCTCCCTGTCTTTGAGTACTGTTTGCACTGTCCCGATTACCTCTTTGCTAACATTCTCTTCAGAGCTGCAGTGAAACCAGGAACCACGTGGAGAAGGCACCCACACTGAAAGTGCCTGGAGGGAACATTGGGGCTTCTTCTCAGTGTCTCTGACATAGGGTTTCACTGTCCCGGGAAACTCTCTGCTAACACCCTGCAGAGCGCTGTGCCCAATATACAGAAACGTCTTGCGGTATCTCCTACAGGGAAAGTGCCAGGAGGGAAAAGTGAGGATTATGTTTAGACTTTCTCGGAACTGCTTCAAATCAACTAGATATCTTTGTGCTGTAAATCTCCCAACAGCCAAATGTAAAAGCAGCAAACATCTCGCTGTATGTCCCACATCCAAAGTGCCAAGAGAGAGCTTGCTCTCCCTGTCTTTGAGTACTGTTTGCACTGTCCCGATTACCTCTTTGCTAACATTCTCTTCAGAGCTGCAGTGAAACCAGGAACCACGTGGAGAAGGCACCCACACTGAAAGTGCCTGGAGGGAACATTGGGGCTTCTTCTCAGTGTCTCTGACATAGGGTTTCACTGTCCCGGGAAACTCTCTGCTAACACCCTGCAGAGCGCTGTGCCCAATATACAGAAACGTCTTGCGGTATCCCCTACAGTGAAAGTGCCAGGAGGGAAAAGTGAGGATTATGTTTAGACTTTCTCGGAACTGCTTCAAATCAACTAGATATCTTTGTGCTGTAAATCTCCCAACAGCCAAATGTAAAAGCAGCAAACATCTCGCTGTATGTCCCACATCCAAAGTGCCAAGAGAGAGCTTGCTCTCCCTGTCTTTGAGTACTGTTTGCACTGTCCCGATTACCTCTTTGCTAACATTCTCTTCAGAGCTGCAGTGAAACCAGGAACCACGTGGAGAAGGCACCCACACTGAAAGTGCCTGGAAGGAACGTTGGGGCTTCTTCTCAGTGTCTCTGATATAGGGTTTCACTGTCCCGGGAAACTCTCTGCTAACACCCTGCAGAGCGCTGTGCCCAATATACAGAAACGTCTTGCGGTATCTCCTACAGGGAAAGTGCCAGGAGGGAAAAGTGAGGATTATGTTTAGACTTTCTCGGAACTGCTTCAAATCAACTAGATATCTTTGTGCTGTAAATCTCCCAACAGCCAAATGTAAAAGCAGCAAACATCTCGCTGTATGTCCCACATCCAAAGTGCCAAGAGAGAGCTTGCTCTCCCTGTCTTTGAGTACTGTTTGCACTGTCCCGATTACCTCTTTGCTAACATTCTCTTCAGAGCTGCAGTGAAACCAGGAACCACGTGGAGAAGGCACCCACACTGAAAGTGCCTGGAGGGAACGTTGGGGCTTCTTCTCAGTGTCTCTGACATAGGGTTTCACTGTCCCGGGAAACTCTCTGCTAACACCCTGCAGAGCGCTGTGCCCAATATACAGAAACGTCTTGCGGTATCCCCTACAGGGAAAGTGCCAGGAGGGAAAAGTGAGGATTATGCTTAGACTTTCTCGGAACTGCTTCAAATCAACTAGATATCTTTGTGCTGTAAATCTCCCAACAACCAAATGTAAAAGCAGCAAACATCTCGCTGTATGTCCCACATCCAAAGTGCCAAGAGAGAGCTTGCTCTCCCTGTCTTTGAGTACTGTTTGCACTGTCCCGATTACCTCTTTGCTAACATTCTCTTCAGAGCTGCAGTGAAACCAGGAACCACGTGGAGAAGGCACCCACACTGAAAGTGCCTGGAGGGAACATTGGGGCTTCTTCTCAGTGTCTCCGATATAGGGTTTCACTGTCCCGGGAAACTCTCTGCTAACACCCTGCAGAGCGCTGTGCCCAATATACAGAAACGTCTTGCGGTATCCCCTACAGGGAAAGTGCCAGGAGGGAAAAGTGAGGATTATGCTTAGACTTTCTCGGAACTGCTTCAAATCAACTAGATATCTTTGTGCTGTAAATCTCCCAACAGCCAAATGTAAAAGCAGCAAACATCTCGCTGTATGTCCCACATCCAAAGTGCCAAGAGAGTAATGTAGAGCTTGCTCTCCCTGTCTTTGAGTACTGTTTGCACTGTCCCGATTACCTCTTTGCTAACATTCTCTTCAGAGCTGCAGTGAAACCAGGAACCACGTGGAGAAGGCACCCACACTGAAAGTGCCTGGAGGGAACATTGGGGCTTCTTCTCAGTGTCTCTGACATAGGGTTTCACTGTCCCGGGAAACTCTCTGCTAACACCCTGCAGAGCGCTGTGCCCAATGTACAGAAACGTCTTGCGGTATCTCCTACAGGGAAAGTGCCAGGAGGGAAAAGTGAGGATTATGTTTAGACTTTCTCGGAACTGCTTCAAATCAACTAGATATCTTTGTGCTGTAAATCTCCCAACAGCCAAATGTAAAAGCAGCAAACATCTCGCTGTATGTCCCACATCCAAAGTGCCAAGAGAGAGCTTGCTCTCCCTGTCTTTGAGTACTGTTTGCACTGTCCCGATTACCTCTTTGCTAACATTCTCTTCAGAGCTGCAGTGAAACCAGGAACCACGTGGAGAAGGCACCCACACTGAAAGTGCCTGGAGGGAACATTGGGGCTTCTTCTCAGTGTCTCTGACATAGGGTTTCACTGTCCCGGGAAACTCTCTGCTAACACCCTGCAGAGCGCTGTGCCCAATGTACAGAAACGTCTTGCGGTATCTCCTACAGGGAAAGTGCCAGGAGGGAAAAGTGAGGATTATGTTTAGACTTTCTCGGAACTGCTTCAAATCAACTAGATATCTTTGTGCTGTAAATCTCCCAACAGCCAAATGTAAAAGCAGCAAACATCTCGCTGTATGTCCCACATCCAAAGTGCCAAGAGAGAGCTTGCTCTCCCTGTCTTTGAGTACTGTTTGCACTGTCCCGATTACCTCTTTGCTAACATTCTCTTCAGAGCTGCAGTGAAACCAGGAACCACGTGGAGAAGGCACCCACACTGAAAGTGCCTGGAGTGAACATTGGGGCTTCTTCTCAGTGTCTCTGATATAGGGTTTCACTGTCCCGGGAAACTCTCTGCTAACACCCTGCAGAGCGCTGTGCCCAATATACAGAAACGTCTTGCGGTATCTCCTACAGGGAAAGTGCCAGGAGGGAAAAGTGAGGATTATGTTTAGACTTTCTCGGAACTGCTTCAAATCAACTAGATATCTTTGTGCTGTAAATCTCCCAACAGCCAAATGTAAAAGCAGCAAACATCTCGCTGTATGTCCCACATCCAAAGTGCCAAGAGAGAGCTTGCTCTCCCTGTCTTTGAGTACTGTTTGCACTGTCCCGATTACCTCTTTGCTAACATTCTCTTCAGAGCTGCAGTGAAAACAGGAACCACGTGGAGAAGGCACCCACACTGAAAGTGCCTGGAGGGAACATTGGGGCTTCTTCTCAGTGTCTCTGACATAGGGTTTCACTGTCTCGGGAAACTCTCTGCTAACACCCTGCAGAGCGCTGTGCCCAATGTACAGAAACGTCTTGCGGTATCTCCTACAGGGAAAGTGCCAGGAGGGAAAAGTGAGGATTATGTTTAGACTTTCTCGGAACTGCTTCAAATCAACTAGATATCTTTGTGCTGTAAATCTCCCAACAGCCAAATGTAAAAGCAGCAAACATCTCGCTGTATGTCCCACATCCAAAGTGCCAAGAGAGAGCTTGCTCTCCCTGTCTTTGAGTACTGTTTGCACTGTCCCGATTACCTCTTTGCTAACATTCTCTTCAGAGCTGCAGTGAAACCAGGAACCACGTGGAGAAGGCACCCACACTGAAAGTGCCTGGAGGGAACATTGGGGCTTCTTCTCAGTGTCTCTGACATAGGGTTTCACTGTCCCGGGAAACTCTCTGCTAACACCCTGCAGAGCGCTGTGCCCAATATACAGAAACGTCTTGCGGTATCCCCTACAGGGAAAGTGCCAGGAGGGAAAAGTGAGGATTATGCTTAGACTTTCTCGGAACTGCTTCAAATCAACTAGATATCTTTGTGCTGTAAATCTCCCAACAGCCAAATGTAAAAGCAGCAAACATCTCGCTGTATGTCCGACATCCAAAGTGCCAAGAGAGTAATGTAGAGCTTGCTCTCCCTGTCTTTGAGTACTGTTTGCACTGTCCCGATTACCTCTTTGCTAACATTCTCTTCAGAGCTGCAGTGAAACCAGGAACCACGTGGAGAAGGCACCCACACTGAAAGTGCCTGGAGGGAACATTGGGGCTTCTTCTCAGTGTCTCTGACATAGGGTTTCACTGTCCCGGGAAACTCTCTGCTAACACCCTGCAGAGCGCTGTGCCCAATATACAGAAACGTCTTGCGGTATCTCCTACAGGGAAAGTGCCAGGAGGGAAAAGTGAGGATTATGCTTAGACTTTCTCGGAACTGCTTCAAATCAACTAGATATCTTTGTGCTGTAAATCTCCCAACAGCCAAATGTAAAAGCAGCAAACATCTCGCTGTATGTCCCACATCCAAAGTGCCAAGAGAGAGCTTGCTCTCCCTGTCTTTGAGTACTGTTTGCACTGTCCCGATTACCTCTTTGCTAACATTCTCTTCAGAGCTGCAGTGAAACCAGGAACCACGTGGAGAAGGCACCCACACTGAAAGTGCCTGGAGGGAACATTGGGGCTTCTTCTCAGTGTCTCTGACATAGGGTTTCACTGTCCCGGGAAACTCTCTGCTAACACCCTGCAGAGCGCTGTGCCCAATATACAGAAACGTCTTGCGGTATCCCCTACAGGGAAAGTGCCAGGAGGGAAAAGTGAGGATTATGCTTAGACTTTCTCGGAACTGCTTCAAATCAACTAGATATCTTTGTGCTGTAAATCTCCCAACAGCCAAATGTAAAAGCAGCAAACATCTCGCTGTATGTCCCACATCCAAAGTGCCAAGAGAGAGCTTGCTCTCCCTGTCTTTGAGTACTGTTTGCACTGTCCCGATTACCTCTTTGCTAACATTCTCTTCAGAGCTGCAGTGAAACCAGGAACCACGTGGAGAAGGCACCCACACTGAAAGTGCCTGGAGGGAACATTGGGGCTTCTTCTCAGTGTCTCTGACATAGGGTTTCACTGTCCCGGGAAACTCTCTGCTAACACCCTGCAGAGCGCTGTGCCCAATATACAGAAACCTCTTGCGGTATCTCCTACAGGGAAAGTGCCAGGAGGGAAAAGTGAGGATTATGTTTAGACTTTCTCGGAACTGCTTCAAATCAACTAGATATCTTTGTGCTGTAAATCTCCCAACAGCCAAATGTAAAAGCAGCAAACATCTCGCTGTATGTCCCACATCCAAAGTGCCAAGAGAGAGCTTGCTCTCCCTGTCTTTGAGTACTGTTTGCACTGTCCCGATTACCTCTTTGCTAACATTCTCTTCAGAGCTGCAGTGAAACCAGGAACCACGTGGAGAAGGCACCCACACTGAAAGTGCCTGGAGGGAACATTGGGGCTTCTTCTCAGTGTCTCTGACATAGGGTTTCACTGTCCCGGGAAACTCTCTGCTAACACCCTGCAGAGCGCTGTGCCCAATATACAGAAACGTCTTGCGGTATCCCCTACAGTGAAAGTGCCAGGAGGGAAAAGTGAGGATTATGCTTAGACTTTCTCGGAACTGCTTCAAATCAACTAGATATCTTTGTGCTGTAAATCTCCCAACAGCCAAATGTAAAAGCAGCAAACATCTCGCTGTATGTCCCACATCCAAAGTGCCAAGAGAGAGCTTGCTCTCCCTGTCTTTGAGTACTGTTTGCACTGTCCCGATTACCTCTTTGCTAACATTCTCTTCAGAGCTGCAGTGAAACCAGGAACCACGTGGAGAAGGCACCCACACTGAAAGTGCCTGGAGGGAACATTGGGGCTTCTTCTCAGTGTCTCTGACATAGGGTTTCACTGTCCCGGGAAACTCTCTGCTAACACCCTGCAGAGCGCTGTGCCCAATATACAGAAACGTCTTGCGGTATCCCCTACAGGGAAAGTGCCAGGAGGGAAAAGTGAGGATTATGTTTAGACTTTCTCGGAACTGCTTCAAATCAACTAGATATCTTTGTGCTGTAAATCTCCCAACAGCCAAATGTAAAAGCAGCAAACATCTCGCTGTATGTCCCACATCCAAAGTGCCAAGAGAGAGCTTGCTCTCCCTGTCTTTGAGTACTGTTTGCACTGTCCCGATTACCTCTTTGCTAACATTCTCTTCAGAGCTGCAGTGAAACCAGGAACCACGTGGAGAAGGCACCCACACTGAAAGTGCCTGGAGGGAACATTGGGGCTTCTTCTCAGTGTCTCTGACATAGGGTTTCACTGTCCCGGGAAACTCTCTGCTAACACCCTGCAGAGCGCTGTGCCCAATATACAGAAACATCTTGCGGTATCTCCTACAGGGAAAGTGCCAGGAGGGAAAAGTGAGGATTATGTTTAGACTTTCTCGGAACTGCTTCAAATCAACGAGATATCTTTGTGCTGTAAATCTCCCAACAGCCAAATGTAAAAGCAGCAAACATCTCGCTGTATGTCCCACATCCAAAGTGCCAAGAGAGAGCTTGCTCTCCCTGTCTTTGAGTACTGTTTGCACTGTCCCGATTACCTCTTTGCTAACATTCTCTTCAGAGCTGCAGTGAAACCAGGAACCACGTGGAGAAGGCACCCACACTGAAAGTGCCTGGAGGGAACATTGGGGCTTCTTCTCAGTGTCTCTGACATAGGGTTTCACTGTCCCGGGAAACTCTCTGCTAACACCCTGCAGAGCGCTGTGCCCAATATACAGAAACGTCTTGCGGTATCCCCTACAGGGAAAGTGCCAGGAGGGAATAGTGAGGATTATGTTTAGACTTTCTCGGAACTGCTTCAAATCAACTAGATATCTTTGTGCTGTAAATCTCCCAACAGCCAAATGTAAAAGCAGCAAACATCTCGCTGTATGTCCCACATCCAAAGTGCCAAGAGAGAGCTTGCTCTCCCTGTCTTTGAGTACTGTTTGCACTGTCCCGATTACCTCTTTGCTAACATTCTCTTCAGAGCTGCAGTGAAACCAGGAACCACGTGGAGAAGGCACCCACACTGAAAGTGCCTGGAAGGAACATTGGGGCTTCTTCTCAGTGTCTCCGACATAGGGTTTCACTGTCCCGGGAAACTCTCTGCTAACACCCTGCAGAGCGCTGTGCCCAATGTACAGAAACGTCTTGCGGTATCCCCTACAGGGAAAGTGCCAGGAGGGAAAAGTGAGGATTATGTTTAGACTTTCTCGGAACTGCTTCAAATCAACTAGATATCTTTGTGCTGTAAATCTCCCAACAGCCAAATGTAAAAGCAGCAAACATCTCGCTGTATGTCCCACATCCAAAGTGCCAAGAGAGTAATGTAGAGCTTGCTCTCCCTGTCTTTGAGTACTGTTTGCACTGTCCCGATTACCTCTTTGCTAACATTCTCTTCAGAGCTGCAGTGAAACCAGGAACCACGTGGAGAAGGCACCCACACTGAAAGTGCCTGGAGGGAACATTGGGGCTTCTTCTCAGTGTCTCTGACATAGGGTTTCACTGTCCCGGGAAACTCTCTGCTAACACCCTGCAGAGCGCTGTGCCCAATATACAGAAACGTCTTGCGGTATCTCCTACAGGGAAAGTGCCAGGAGGGAAAAGTGAGGATTATGTTTAGACTTTCTCGGAACTGCTTCAAATCAACTAGATATCTTTGTGCTGTAAATCTCCCAACAGCCAAATGTAAAAGCAGCAAACATCTCGCTGTATGTCCCACATCCAAAGTGCCAAGAGAGAGCTTGCTCTCCCTGTCTTTGAGTACTGTTTGCACTGTCCCGATTACCTCTTTGCTAACATTCTCTTCAGAGCTGCAGTGAAACCAGGAACCACGTGGAGAAGGCACCCACACTGAAAGTGCCTGGAAGGAACGTTGGGGCTTCTTCTCAGTGTCTCTGATATAGGGTTTCACTGTCCCGGGAAACTCTCTGCTAACACCCTGCAGAGCGCTGTGCCCAATATACAGAAACGTCTTGCGGTATCCCCTACAGTGAAAGTGCCAGGAGGGAAAAGTGAGGATTATGCTTAGACTTTCTCGGAACTGCTTCAAATCAACTAGATATCTTTGTGCTGTAAATCTCCCAACAGCCAAATGTAAAAGCAGCAAACATCTCGCTGTATGTCCCACATCCAAAGTGCCAAGAGAGAGCTTGCTCTCCCTGTCTTTGAGTACTGTTTGCACTGTCCCGATTACCTCTTTGCTAACATTCTCTTCAGAGCTGCAGTGAAACCAGGAACCACGTGGAGAAGGCACCCACACTGAAAGTGCCTGGAGGGAACATTGGGGCTTCTTCTCAGTGTCTCTGACATAGGGTTTCACTGTCCCGGGAAACTCTCTGCTAACACCCTGCAGAGCGCTGTGCCCAATGTACAGAAACGTCTTGCGGTATCTCCTACAGGGAAAGTGCCAGGAGGGAAAAGTGAGGATTATGTTTAGACTTTCTCGGAACTGCTTCAAATCAACTAGATATCTTTGTGCTGTAAATCTCCCAACAGCCAAATGTAAAAGCAGCAAACATCTCGCTGCATGTCCCACATCCAAAGTGCCAAGAGAGAGCTTGCTCTCCCTGTCTTTGAGTACTGTTTGCACTGTCCCGATTACCTCTTTGCTAACATTCTCTTCAGAGCTGCAGTGAAACCAGGAACCACGTGGAGAAGGCACCCACACTGAAAGTGCCTGGAAGGAACGTTGGGGCTTCTTCTCAGTGTCTCTGATATAGGGTTTCACTGTCCCGGGAAACTCTCTGCTAACACCCTGCAGAGCGCTGTGCCCAATATACAGAAACGTCTTGCGGTATCTCCTACAGGGAAAGTGCCAGGAGGAATTGTGGAGCTTGGTCTCAGTGTCTCTGAGAATTGCTCTGATTATCCGTGTGACCTCTTTGCTAAGACACTCCAGAAAGCTGTCCTCAAAACCAACACACATCTTGACATATCTCCCACATTGATCGCAGTGTCTCCAGAAACGGCATTCAAGGAGTCAGGAACTTTTCTCCCTACAATGTCCATTGAGTTGTCCTCAAAACCAATATACATCCTGCTATATCTCCCACATGGAAAGTGCCAGGAGGGAAAAGTGAGGATTATGCTTAGACTTTCTCGGAACTGCTTCAAATCAACTAGATATCTTTGTGCTGTAAATCTCCCAACAGCCAAACGCAAAAGCAGCAAACATCTCGCTGTATGTCCCACATCCAAAGTGCCAAGAGAGAGCTTGCTCTCCCTGTCTTTGAGTACTGTTTGCACTGTCCCGATTACCTCTTTGCTAACATTCTCTTCAGAGCTGCAGTGAAACCAGGAACCACGTGGAGAAGGCACCCACACTGAAAGTGCCTGGAGGAAACATTGGGGCTTCTTCTCAGTGTCTCTGACACAGGGTTTCACTGTCCCGGGAAACTCTCTGCTAACACCCTGCAGAGCGCTGTGCCCAATGTACAGAAACGTCTTGCGGTATCTCCTACAGGGAAAGTGCCAGGAGGGAAAAGTGAGGATTATGTTTAGACTTTCTCGGAACTGCTTCAAATCAACTAGATATCTTTGTGCTGTAAATCTCCCAACAGCCAAATGTAAAAGCAGCAAACATCTCGCTGTATGTCCCACATCCAAAGTGCCAAGAGAGTAATGTAGAGCTTGCTCTCCCTGTCTTTGAGTACTGTTTGCACTGTCCCGATTACCTCTTTGCTAACATTCTCTTCAGAGCTGCAGTGAAACCAGGAACCACGTGGAGAAGGCACCCACACTGAAAGTGCCTGGAGGAAACATTGGGGCTTCTTCTCAGTGTCTCTGACATAGGGTTTCACTGTCCCGGGAAACTCTCTGCTAACACCCTGCAGAGCGCTGTGCCCAATATACAGAAACGTCTTGTGGTATCTCCTACAGGGAAAGTGCCAGGAGGGAAAAGTGAGGATTATGTTTAGACTTTCTCGGAACTGCTTCAAATCAACTAGATATCTTTGTGCTGTAAATCTCCCAACAGCCAAATGTAAAAGCAGCAAACATCTCGCTGTATGTCCCACATCCAAAGTGCCAAGAGAGAGCTTGCTCTCCCTGTCTTTGAGTACTGTTTGCACTGTCCCGATTACCTCTTTGCTAACATTCTCTTCAGAGCTGCAGTGAAACCAGGAACCACGTGGAGAAGGCACCCACACTGAAAGTGCCTGGAGGAAACATTGGGGCTTCTTCTCAGTGTCTCTGACATAGGGTTTCACTGTCCCGGGAAACTCTCTGCTAACACCCTGCAGAGCGCTGTGCCCAATATACAGAAACGTCTTGCGGTATCCCCTACAGGGAAAGTGCCAGGAGGGAAAAGTGAGGATTATGCTTAGACTTTCTCGGAACTGCTTCAAATCAACTAGATATCTTTGTGCTGTAAATCTCCCAACAGCCAAATGTAAAAGCAGCAAACATCTCGCTGTATGTCCCACATCCAAAGTGCCAAGAGAGAGCTTGCTCTCCCTGTCTTTGAGTACTGTTTGCACTGTCCCGATTACCTCTTTGCTAACATTCTCTTCAGAGCTGCAGTGAAACCAGGAACCACGTGGAGAAGGCACCCACACTGAAAATGCCTGGAAGGAACATTGGGGCTTCTTCTCAGTGTCTCTGACATAGGGTTTCACTGTCCCGGGAAACTCTCTGCTAACACCCTGCAGAGCGCTGTGCCCAATATACAGAAACGTCTTGCGGTATCTCCTACAGGGAAAGTGCCAGGAGGGAAAAGTGAGGATTATGTTTAGACTTTCTCGGAACTGCTTCAAATCAACTAGATATCTTTGTGCTGTAAATCTCCCAACAGCCAAATGTAAAAGCAGCAAACATCTCGCTGTATGTCCCACATCCAAAGTGCCAAGAGAGAGCTTGCTCTCCCTGTCTTTGAGTACTGTTTGCACTGTCCCGATTACCTCTTTGCTAACATTCTCTTCAGAGCTGCAGTGAAACCAGGAACCACGTGGAGAAGGCACCCACACTGAAAGTGCCTGGAGGGAACATTGGGGCTTCTTCTCAGTGTCTCTGACATAGGGTTTCACTGTCCCGGGAAACTCTCTGCTAACACCCTGCAGAGCGCTGTGCCCAATATACAGAAACGTCTTGCGGTATCTCCTACAGGGAAAGTGCCAGGAGGGAAAAGTGAGGATTATGTTTAGACTTTCTCGGAACTGCTTCAAATCAACTAGATATCTTTGTGCTGTAAATCTCCCAACAGCCAAATGTAAAAGCAGCAAACATCTCGCTGTATGTCCCACATCCAAAGTGCCAAGAGAGAGCTTGCTCTCCCTGTCTTTGAGTACTGTTTGCACTGTCCCGATTACCTCTTTGCTAACATTCTCTTCAGAGCTGCAGTGAAACCAGGAACCACGTGGAGAAGGCACCCACACTGAAAGTGCCTGGAGGGAACATTGGGGCTTCTTCTCAGTGTCTCTGACATAGGGTTTCACTGTCCCGGGAAACTCTCTGCTAACACCCTGCAGAGCGCTGTGCCCAATATACAGAAACGTCTTGCGGTATCCCCTACAGGGAAAGTGCCAGGAGGGAAAAGTGAGGATTATGTTTAGACTTTCTCGGAACTGCTTCAAATCAACTAGATATCTTTGTGCTGTAAATCTCCCAACAGCCAAATGTAAAAGCAGCAAACATCTCGCTGTATGTCCCACATCCAAAGTGCCAAGAGAGAGCTTGCTCTCCCTGTCTTTGAGTACTGTTTGCACTGTCCCGATTACCTCTTTGCTAACATTCTCTTCAGAGCTGCAGTGAAACCAGGAACCACGTGGAGAAGGCACCCACACTGAAAGTGCCTGGAGGGAACATTGGGGCTTCTTCTCAGTGTCTCTGACATAGGGTTTCACTGTCCCGGGAAACTCTCTGCTAACACCCTGCAGAGCGCTGTGCCCAATATACAGAAACGTCTTGCGGTATCCCCTACAGGGAAAGTGCCAGGAGGGAAAAGTGAGGATTATGCTTAGACTTTCTCGGAACTGCTTCAAATCAACTAGATATCTTTGTGCTGTAAATCTCCCAACAGCCAAATGTAAAAGCAGCAAACATCTCGCTGTATGTCCCACATCCAAAGTGCCAAGAGAGAGCTTGCTCTCCCTGTCTTTGAGTACTGTTTGCACTGTCCCGATTACCTCTTTGCTAACATTCTCTTCAGAGCTGCAGTGAAACCAGGAACCACGTGGAGAAGGCACCCACACTGAAAGTGCCTGGAGGAAACATTGGGGCTTCTTCTCAGTGTCTCTGACATAGGGTTTCACTGTCCCGGGAAACTCTCTGCTAACACCCTGCAGAGCGCTGTGCCCAATATACAGAAACGTCTTGCGGTATCCCCTACAGGGAAAGTGCCAGGAGGGAAAAGTGAGGATTATGCTTAGACTTTCTCGGAACTGCTTCAAATCAACTAGATATCTTTGTGCTGTAAATCTCCCAACAGCCAAATGTAAAAGCAGCAAACATCTCGCTGTATGTCCCACATCCAAAGTGCCAAGAGAGAGCTTGCTCTCCCTGTCTTTGAGTACTGTTTGCACTGTCCCGATTACCTCTTTGCTAACATTCTCTTCAGAGCTGCAGTGAAACCAGGAACCACGTGGAGAAGGCACCCACACTGAAAGTGCCTGGAGGGAACATTGGGGCTTCTTCTCAGTGTCTCTGACATAGGGTTTCACTGTCCCGGGAAACTCTCTGCTAACACCCTGCAGAGCGCTGTGCCCAATATACAGAAACGTCTTGCGGTATCCCCTACAGGGAAAGTGCCAGGAGGGAAAAGTGAGGATTATGTTTAGACTTTCTCGGAACTGCTTCAAATCAACTAGATATCTTTGTGCTGTAAATCTCCCAACAGCCAAATGTAAAAGCAGCAAACATCTCGCTGTATGTCCCACATCCAAAGTGCCAAGAGAGAGCTTGCTCTCCCTGTCTTTGAGTACTGTTTGCACTGTCCCGATTACCTCTTTGCTAACATTCTCTTCAGAGCTGCAGTGAAACCAGGAACCACGTGGAGAAGGCACCCACACTGAAAGTGCCTGGAGGGAACATTGGGGCTTCTTCTCAGTGTCTCTGACATAGGGTTTCACTGTCCCGGGAAACTCTCTGCTAACACCCTGCAGAGCGCTGTGCCCAATATACAGAAACGTCTTGCGGTATCCCCTACAGGGAAAGTGCCAGGAGGGAAAAGTGAGGATTATGCTTAGACTTTCTCGGAACTGCTTCAAATCAACTAGATATCTTTGTGCTGTAAATCTCCCAACAGCCAAATGTAAAAGCAGCAAACATCTCGCTGTATGTCCCACATCCAAAGTGCCAAGAGAGAGCTTGCTCTCCCTGTCTTTGAGTACTGTTTGCACTGTCCCGATTACCTCTTTGCTAACATTCTCTTCAGAGCTGCAGTGAAACCAGGAACCACGTGGAGAAGGCACCCACACTGAAAGTGCCTGGAAGGAACATTGGGGCTTCTTCTCAGTGTCTCTGACATAGGGTTTCACTGTCCCGGGAAACTCTCTGCTAACACCCTGCAGAGCGCTGTGCCCAATGTACAGAAACGTCTTGCGGTATCTCCTACAGGGAAAGTGCCAGGAGGGAAAAGTGAGGATTATGTTTAGACTTTCTCGGAACTGCTTCAAATCAACTAGATATCTTTGTGCTGTAAATCTCCCAACAGCCAAATGTAAAAGCAGCAAACATCTCGCTGTATGTCCCACATCCAAAGTGCCGAGAGAGAGCTTGCTCTCCCTGTCTTTGAGTACTGTTTGCACTGTCCCGATTACCTCTTTGCTAACATTCTCTTCAGAGCTGCAGTGAAACCAGGAACCACGTGGAGAAGGCACCCACACTGAAAGTGCCTGGAAGGAACGTTGGGGCTTCTTCTCAGTGTCTCTGATATAGGGTTTCACTGTCCCGGGAAACTCTCTGCTAACACCCTGCAGAGCGCTGTGCCCAATATACAGAAACGTCTTGCGGTATCTCCTACAGGGAAAGTGCCAGGAGGAATTGTGGAGCTTGGTCTCAGTGTCTCTGAGAATTGCTCTGATTATCCGTGTGACCTCTTTGCTAAGACACTCCAGAAAGCTGTCCTCAAAACCAACACACATCTTGACATATCTCCCACATTGATCGCAGTGTCTCCAGAAACGGCATTCAAGGAGCCAGGAACTTTTCTCCCTACAATGTCCATTGAGTTGTCCTCAAAACCAATATACATCCTGCTATATCTCCCACATGGAAAGTGCCAGGAGGGAAAAGTGAGGATTATGCTTAGACTTTCTCGGAACTGCTTCAAATCAACTAGATATCTTTGTGCTGTAAATCTCCCAACAGCCAAACGCAGAAGCAGCAAATATCTCGCTGTATGTCCCACATCCAAAGTGCCAAGAGAGAGCTTGCTCTCCCTGTCTTTGAGTACTGTTTGCACTGTCCCGATTACCTCTTTGCTAACATTCTCTTCAGAGCTGCAGTGAAACCAGGAACCACGTGGAGAAGGCACCCACACTGAAAGTGCCTGGAGGAAACATTGGGGCTTCTTCTCAGTGTCTCTGACATAGGGTTTCACTGTCCCGGGAAACTCTCTGCTAACACCCTGCAGAGCGCTGTGCCCAATATACAGAAACGTCTTGCGGTATCCCCTACAGTGAAAGTGCCAGGAGGGAAAAGTGAGGATTATGTTTAGACTTTCTCGGAACTGCTTCAAATCAACTAGATATCTTTGTGCTGTAAATCTCCCAACAGCCAAATGTAAAAGCAGCAAACATCTCGCTGTATGTCCCACATCCAAAGTGCCAAGAGAGAGCTTGCTCTCCCTGTCTTTGAGTACTGTTTGCACTGTCCCGATTACCTCTTTGCTAACATTCTCTTCAGAGCTGCAGTGAAACCAGGAACCACGTGGAGAAGGCACCCACACTGAAAGTGCCTGGAAGGAACATTGGGGCTTCTTCTCAGTGTCTCTGACATAGGGTTTCACTGTCCCGGGAAACTCTCTGCTAACACCCTGCAGAGCGCTGTGCCCAATGTACAGAAACGTCTTGCGGTATCTCCTACAGGGAAAGTGCCAGGAGGGAAAAGTGAGGATTATGCTTAGACTTTCTCGGAACTGCTTCAAATCAACTAGATATCTTTGTGCTGTAAATCTCCCAACAGCCAAATGTAAAAGCAGCAAACATCTCGCTGTATGTCCCACATCCAAAGTGCCAAGAGAGAGCTTGCTCTCCCTGTCTTTGAGTACTGTTTGCACTGTCCCGATTACCTCTTTGCTAACATTCTCTTCAGAGCTGCAGTGAAACCAGGAACCACGTGGAGAAGGCACCCACACTGAAAGTGCCTGGAAGGAACGTTGGGGCTTCTTCTCAGTGTCTCTGACATAGGGTTTCACTGTCCCGGGAAACTCTCTGCTAACACCCTGCAGAGCGCTGTGCCTAATATACAGAAACGTCTTGCGGTATCTCCTACAGGGAAAGTGCCAGGAGGAATTGTGGAGCTTGGTCTCAGTGTCTCTGAGAATTGCTCTGATTATCCGTGTGACCTCTTTGCTAAGACACTCCAGAAAGCTGTCCTCAAAACCAACACACATCTTGACATATCTCCCACATTGATCGCAGTGTCTCCAGAAACGGCATTAAAGGAGCCAGGAACTTTTCTCCCTACAATGTCCATTGAGTTGTCCTCAAAACCAATATACATCCTGCTATATCTCCCACATGGAAAGTGCCAGGAGGGAAAAGTGAGGATTATGCTTAGACTTTCTCGGAACTGCTTCAAATCAACTAGATATCTTTGTGCTGTAAATCTCCCAACAGCCAAACGCAAAAGCAGCAAACATCTCGCTGTATGTCCCACATCCAAAGTGCCAAGAGAGAGCTTGCTCTCCCTGTCTTTGAGTACTGTTTGCACTGTCCCGATTACCTCTTTGCTAACATTCTCTTCAGAGCTGCAGTGAAACCAGGAACCACGTGGAGAAGGCACCCACACTGAAAGTGCCTGGAGGAAACATTGGGGCTTCTTCTCAGTGTCTCTGACACAGGGTTTCACTGTCCCGGGAAACTCTCTGCTAACACCCTGCAGAGCGCTGTGCCCAATGTACAGAAACGTCTTGCGGTATCTCCTACAGGGAAAGTGCCAGGAGGGAAAAGTGAGGATTATGTTTAGACTTTCTCGGAACTGCTTCAAATCAACTAGATATCTTTGTGCTGTAAATCTCCCAACAGCCAAATGTAAAAGCAGCAAACATCTCGCTGTATGTCCCACATCCAAAGTGCCAAGAGAGAGCTTGCTCTCCCTGTCTTTGAGTACTGTTTGCACTGTCCCGATTACCTCTTTGCTAACATTCTCTTCAGAGCTGCAGTGAAACCAGGAACCACGTGGAGAAGGCACCCACACTGAAAGTGCCTGGAGGGAACATTGGGGCTTCTTCTCAGTGTCTCTGACATAGGGTTTCACTGTCCCGGGAAACTCTCTGCTAACACCCTGCAGAGCGCTGTGCCCAATATACAGAAACGTCTTGCGGTATCTCCTACAGGGAAAGTGCCAGGAGGAATTGTGGAGCTTGGTCTCAGTGTCTCTGAGAATTGCTCTGATTATCCGTGTGACCTCTTTGCTAAGACACTCCAGAAAGCTGTCCTCAAAACCAACACACATCTTGACATATCTCCCACATTGATCGCAGTGTCTCCAGAAACGGCATTAAAGGAGCCAGGAACTTTTCTCCCTACAATGTCCATTGAGTTGTCCACAAAACCAATATACATCCTGCTATATCTCCCACATGGAAAGTGCCAGGAGGGAAAAGTGAGGATTATGCTTAGACTTTCTCGGAACTGCTTCAAATCAACTAGATATCTTTGTGCTGTAAATCTCCCAACAGCCAAACGCAAAAGCAGCAAACATCTCGCTGTATGTCCCACATCCAAAGTGCCAAGAGAGAGCTTGCTCTCCCTGTCTTTGAGTACTGTTTGCACTGTCCCGATTACCTCTTTGCTAACATTCTCTTCAGAGCTGCAGTGAAACCAGGAACCACGTGGAGAAGGCACCCACACTGAAAGTGCCTGGAGGAAACATTGGGGCTTCTTCTCAGTGTCTCTGACATAGGGTTTCACTGTCCCGGGAAACTCTCTGCTAACACCCTGCAGAGCGCTGTGCCCAATGTACAGAAACGTCTTGCGGTATCTCCTACAGGGAAAGTGCCAGGAGGGAAAAGTGAGGATTATGTTTAGACTTTCTCGGAACTGCTTCAAATCAACTAGATATCTTTGTGCTGTAAATCTCCCAACAGCCAAATGTAAAAGCAGCAAACATCTCGCTGTATGTCCCACATCCAAAGTGCCAAGAGAGAGCTTGCTCTCCCTGTCTTTGAGTACTGTTTGCACTGTCCCGATTACCTCTTTGCTAACATTCTCTTCAGAGCTGCAGTGAAACCAGGAACCACGTGGAGAAGGCACCCACACTGAAAGTGCCTGGAGGAAACATTGGGGCTTCTTCTCAGTGTCTCTGACATAGGGTTTCACTGTCCCGGGAAACTCTCTGCTAACACCCTGCAGAGCGCTGTGCCCAATGTACAGAAACGTCTTGCGGTATCTCCTACAGGGAAAGTGCCAGGAGGGAAAAGTGAGGATTATGTTTAGACTTTCTCGGAACTGCTTCAAATCAACTAGATATCTTTGTGCTGTAAATCTCCCAACAGCCAAATGTAAAAGCAGCAAACATCTCGCTGTATGTCCCACATCCAAAGTGCCAAGAGAGAGCTTGCTCTCCCTGTCTTTGAGTACTGTTTGCACTGTCCCGATTACCTCTTTGCTAACATTCTCTTCAGAGCTGCAGTGAAACCAGGAACCACGTGGAGAAGGCACCCACACTGAAAGTGCCTGGAGGGAACATTGGGGCTTCTTCTCAGTGTCTCTGACATAGGGTTTCACTGTCCCGGGAAACTCTCTGCTAACACCCTGCAGAGCGCTGTGCCCAATATACAGAAACGTCTTGCGGTATCTCCTACAGGGAAAGTGCCAGGAGGAATTGTGGAGCTTGGTCTCAGTGTCTCTGAGAATTGCTCTGATTATCCGTGTGACCTCTTTGCTAAGACACTCCAGAAAGCTGTCCTCAAAACCAACACACATCTTGACATATCTCCCACATTGATCGCAGTGTCTCCAGAAACGGCATTCAAGGAGCCAGGAAATTTTCTCCCTACAATGTCCATTGAGTTGTCCACAAAACCAATATACATCCTGCTATATCTCCCACATGGAAAGTGCCAGGAGGGAAAAGTGAGGATTATGCTTAGACTTTCTCGGAACTGCTTCAAATCAACTAGATATCTTTGTGCTGTAAATCTCCCAACAGCCAAACGCAAAAGCAGCAAACATCTCGCTGTATGTCCCACATCCAAAGTGCCAAGAGAGAGCTTGCTCTCCCTGTCTTTGAGTACTGTTTGCACTGTCCCGATTACCTCTTTGCTAACATTCTCTTCAGAGCTGCAGTGAAACCAGGAACCACGTGGAGAAGGCACCCACACTGAAAGTGCCTGGAGGAAACATTGGGGCTTCTTCTCAGTGTCTCTGACATAGGGTTTCACTGTCCCGGGAAACTCTCTGCTAACACCCTGCAGAGCGCTGTGCCCAATGTACAGAAACGTCTTGCGGTATCTCCTACAGGCAAAGTGCCAGGAGGGAAAAGTGAGGATTATGTTTAGACTTTCTCGGAACTGCTTCAAATCAACTAGATATCTTTGTGCTGTAAATCTCCCAACAGCCAAATGTAAAAGCAGCAAACATCTCGCTGTATGTCCCACATCCAAAGTGCCAAGAGAGTAATGTAGAGCTTGCTCTCCCTGTCTTTGAGTACTGTTTGCACTGTCCCGATTACCTCTTTGCTAACATTCTCTTCAGAGCTGCAGTGAAACCAGGAACCACGTGGAGAAGGCACCCACACTGAAAGTGCCTGGAGGAAACATTGGGGCTTCTTCTCAGTGTCTCTGACATAGGGTTTCACTGTCCCGGGAAACTCTCTGCTAACACCCTGCAGAGCGCTGTGCCCAATATACAGAAACGTCTTGCGGTATCTCCTACAGGGAAAGTGCCAGGAGGGAAAAGTGAGGATTATGTTTAGACTTTCTCGGAACTGCTTCAAATCAACTAGATATCTTTGTGCTGTAAATCTCCCAACAGCCAAATGTAAAAGCAGCAAACATCTCGCTGTATGTCCCACATCCAAAGTGCCAAGAGAGAGCTTGCTCTCCCTGTCTTTGAGTACTGTTTGCACTGTCCCGATTACCTCTTTGCTAACATTCTCTTCAGAGCTGCAGTGAAACCAGGAACCACGTGGAGAAGGCACCCACACTGAAAGTGCCTGGAGGGAACATTGGGGCTTCTTCTCAGTGTCTCTGACATAGGGTTTCACTGTCCCGGGAAACTCTCTGCTAACACCCTGCAGAGCGCTGTGCCCAATATACAGAAACGTCTTGCGGTATCTCCTACAGGGAAAGTGCCAGGAGGAATTGTGGAGCTTGGTCTCAGTGTCTCTGAGAATTGCTCTGATTATCCGTGTGACCTCTTTGCTAAGACACTCCAGAAAGCTGTCCTCAAAACCAACACACATCTTGACATATCTCCCACATTGATCGCAGTGTCTCCAGAAACGGCATTCAAGGAGCCAGGAAATTTTCTCCCTACAATGTCCATTGAGTTGTCCACAAAACCAATATACATCCTGCTATATCTCCCACATGGAAAGTGCCAGGAGGGAAAAGTGAGGATTATGCTTAGACTTTCTCGGAACTGCTTCAAATCAACTAGATATCTTTGTGCTGTAAATCTCCCAACAGCCAAACGCAAAAGCAGCAAACATCTCGCTGTATGTCCCACATCCAAAGTGCCAAGAGAGAGCTTGCTCTCCCTGTCTTTGAGTACTGTTTGCACTGTCCCGATTACCTCTTTGCTAACATTCTCTTCAGAGCTGCAGTGAAACCAGGAACCACGTGGAGAAGGCACCCACACTGAAAGTGCCTGGAGGAAACATTGGGGCTTCTTCTCAGTGTCTCTGACATAGGGTTTCACTGTCCCGGGAAACTCTCTGCTAACACCCTGCAGAGCGCTGTGCCCAATGTACAGAAACGTCTTGCGGTATCTCCTACAGGCAAAGTGCCAGGAGGGAAAAGTGAGGATTATGTTTAGACTTTCTCGGAACTGCTTCAAATCAACTAGATATCTTTGTGCTGTAAATCTCCCAACAGCCAAATGTAAAAGCAGCAAACATCTCGCTGTATGTCCCACATCCAAAGTGCCAAGAGAGTAATGTAGAGCTTGCTCTCCCTGTCTTTGAGTACTGTTTGCACTGTCCCGATTACCTCTTTGCTAACATTCTCTTCAGAGCTGCAGTGAAACCAGGAACCACGTGGAGAAGGCACCCACACTGAAAGTGCCTGGAGGAAACATTGGGGCTTCTTCTCAGTGTCTCTGACACAGGGTTTCACTGTCCCGGGAAACTCTCTGCTAACACCCTGCAGAGCGCTGTGCCCAATGTACAGAAACGTCTTGCGGTATCTCCTACAGGGAAAGTGCCAGGAGGGAAAAGTGAGGATTATGTTTAGACTTTCTCGGAACTGCTTCAAATCAACTAGATATCTTTGTGCTGTAAATCTCCCAACAGCCAAATGTAAAAGCAGCAAACATCTCGCTGTATGTCCCACATCCAAAGTGCCAAGAGAGAGCTTGCTCTCCCTGTCTTTGAGTACTGTTTGCACTGTCCCGATTACCTCTTTGCTAACATTCTCTTCAGAGCTGCAGTGAAACCAGGAACCACGTGGAGAAGGCACCCACACTGAAAGTGCCTGGAGGGAACATTGGGGCTTCTTCTCAGTGTCTCTGACATAGGGTTTCACTGTCCCGGGAAACTCTCTGCTAACACCCTGCAGAGCGCTGTGCCCAATATACAGAAACGTCTTGCGGTATCTCCTACAGGGAAAGTGCCAGGAGGAATTGTGGAGCTTGGTCTCAGTGTCTCTGAGAATTGCTCTGATTATCCGTGTGACCTCTTTGCTAAGACACTCCAGAAAGCTGTCCTCAAAACCAACACACATCTTGACATATCTCCCACATTGATCGCAGTGTCTCCAGAAACGGCATTCAAGGAGCCAGGAAATTTTCTCCCTACAATGTCCATTGAGTTGTCCACAAAACCAATATACATCCTGCTATATCTCCCACATGGAAAGTGCCAGGAGGGAAAAGTGAGGATTATGCTTAGACTTTCTCGGAACTGCTTCAAATCAACTAGATATCTTTGTGCTGTAAATCTCCCAACAGCCAAACGCAAAAGCAGCAAACATCTCGCTGTATGTCCCACATCCAAAGTGCCAAGAGAGAGCTTGCTCTCCCTGTCTTTGAGTACTGTTTGCACTGTCCCGATTACCTCTTTGCTAACATTCTCTTCAGAGCTGCAGTGAAACCAGGAACCACGTGGAGAAGGCACCCACACTGAAAGTGCCTGGAGGAAACATTGGGGCTTCTTCTCAGTGTCTCTGACATAGGGTTTCACTGTCCCGGGAAACTCTCTGCTAACACCCTGCAGAGCGCTGTGCCCAATGTACAGAAACGTCTTGCGGTATCTCCTACAGGGAAAGTGCCAGGAGGGAAAAGTGAGGATTATGTTTAGACTTTCTCGGAACTGCTTCAAATCAACTAGATATCTTTGTGCTGTAAATCTCCCAACAGCCAAATGTAAAAGCAGCAAACATCTCGCTGTATGTCCCACATCCAAAGTGCCAAGAGAGAGCTTGCTCTCCCTGTCTTTGAGTACTGTTTGCACTGTCCCGATTACCTCTTTGCTAACATTCTCTTCAGAGCTGCAGTGAAACCAGGAACCACGTGGAGAAGGCACCCACACTGAAAGTGCCTGGAGGGAACATTGGGGCTTCTTCTCAGTGTCTCTGACATAGGGTTTCACTGTCCCGGGAAACTCTCTGCTAACACCCTGCAGAGCGCTGTGCCCAATATACAGAAACGTCTTGTGGTATCTCCTACAGGGAAAGTGCCAGGAGGGAAAAGTGAGGATTATGTTTAGACTTTCTCGGAACTGCTTCAAATCAACTAGATATCTTTGTGCTGTAAATCTCCCAACAGCCAAATGTAAAAGCAGCAAACATCTCGCTGTATGTCCCACATCCAAAGTGCCAAGAGAGAGCTTGCTCTCCCTGTCTTTGAGTACTGTTTGCACTGTCCCGATTACCTCTTTGCTAACATTCTCTTCAGAGCTGCAGTGAAACCAGGAACCACGTGGAGAAGGCACCCACACTGAAAGTGCCTGGAGGGAACATTGGGGCTTCTTCTCAGTGTCTCTGACATAGGGTTTCACTGTCCCGGGAAACTCTCTGCTAACACCCTGCAGAGCGCTGTGCCCAATGTACAGAAACGTCTTGCGGTATCTCCTACAGGGAAAGTGCCAGGAGGGAAAAGTGAGGATTATGTTTAGACTTTCTCGGAACTGCTTCAAATCAACTAGATATCTTTGTGCTGTAAATCTCCCAACAGCCAAATGTAAAAGCAGCAAACATCTCGCTGTATGTCCCACATCCAAAGTGCCAAGAGAGAGCTTGCTCTCCCTGTCTTTGAGTACTGTTTGCACTGTCCCGATTACCTCTTTGCTAACATTCTCTTCAGAGCTGCAGTGAAACCAGGAACCACGTGGAGAAGGCACCCACACTGAAAGTGCCTGGAAGGAACGTTGGGGCTTCTTCTCAGTGTCTCTGATATAGGGTTTCACTGTCCCGGGAAACTCTCTGCTAACACCCTGCAGAGCGCTGTGCCCAATATACAGAAACGTCTTGCGGTATCCCCTACAGGGAAAGTGCCAGGAGGGAAAAGTGGGGATTATGTTTAGACTTTCTCGGAACTGCTTCAAATCAACTAGATATCTTTGTGCTGTAAATCTCCCAACAGCCAAATGTAAAAGCAGCAAACATCTCGCTGTATGTCCCACATCCAAAGTGCCAAGAGAGAGCTTGCTCTCCCTGTCTTTGAGTACTGTTTGCACTGTCCTGATTACCTCTTTGCTAACATTCTCTTCAGAGCTGCAGTGAAACCAGGAACCACGTGGAGAAGGCACCCACACTGAAAGTGCCTGGAGGGAACATTGGGGCTTCTTCTCAGTGTCTCTGACATAGGGTTTCACTGTCCCGGGAAACTCTCTGCTAACACCCTGCAGAGCGCTGTGCCCAATATACAGAAACGTCTTGCGGTATCTCCTACAGGGAAAGTGCCAGGAGGGAAAAGTGAGGATTATGTTTAGACTTTCTCGGAACTGCTTCAAATCAACTAGATATCTTTGTGCTGTAAATCTCCCAACAGCCAAATGTAAAAGCAGCAAACATCTCGCTGTATGTCCCACATCCAAAGTGCCAAGAGAGAGCTTGCTCTCCCTGTCTTTGAGTACTGTTTGCACTGTCCCGATTACCTCTTTGCTAACATTCTCTTCAGAGCTGCAGTGAAACCAGGAACCACGTGGAGAAGGCACCCACACTGAAAGTGCCTGGAAGGAACGTTGGGGCTTCTTCTCAGTGTCTCTGACATAGGGTTTCACTGTCCCGGGAAACTCTCTGCTAACACCCTGCAGAGCGCTGTGCCCAATATACAGAAACGTCTTGCGGTATCTCCTACAGGGAAAGTGCCAGGAGGGAATAGTGAGGACTATGTTTAGACTTTCTCGGAACTGCTTCAAATCAACTAGATATCTTTGTGCTGTAAATCTCCCAACAGCCAAATGTAAAAGCAGCAAACATCTCGCTGTATGTCCCACATCCAAAGTGACGAGAGAGTAATGTAGAGCTTGCTCTCCCTGTCTTTGAGTACTGTTTGCACTGTCCCGATTACCTCTTTGCTAACATTCTCTTCAGAGCTGCAGTGAAACCAGGAACCACGTGGAGAAGGCACCCACACTGAAAGTGCCTGGAGGGAACATTGGGGCTTCTTCTCAGTGTCTCTGACATAGGGTTTCACTGTCCCGGGAAACTCTCTGCTAACACCCTGCAGAGCGCTGTGCCCAATATACAGAAACGTCTTGTGGTATCTCCTACAGGGAAAGTGCCAGGAGGGAAAAGTGAGGATTATGTTTAGACTTTCTCGGAACTGCTTCAAATCAACTAGATATCTTTGTGCTGTAAATCTCCCAACAGCCAAATGTAAAAGCAGCAAACATCTCGCTGTATGTCCCACATCCAAAGTGCCAAGAGAGAGCTTGCTCTCCCTGTCTTTGAGTACTGTTTGCACTGTCCCGATTACCTCTTTGCTAACATTCTCTTCAGAGCTGCAGTGAAACCAGGAACCACGTGGAGAAGGCACCCACACTGAAAGTGCCTGGAGGGAACATTGGGGCTTCTTCTCAGTGTCTCTGACATAGGGTTTCACTGTCCCGGGAAACTCTCTGCTAACACCCTGCAGAGCGCTGTGCCCAATGTACAGAAACGTCTTGCGGTATCTCCTACAGGGAAAGTGCCAGGAGGGAAAAGTGAGGATTATGTTTAGACTTTCTCGGAACTGCTTCAAATCAACTAGATATCTTTGTGCTGTAAATCTCCCAACAGCCAAATGTAAAAGCAGCAAACATCTCGCTGTATGTCCCACATCCAAAGTGCCAAGAGAGAGCTTGCTCTCCCTGTCTTTGAGTACTGTTTGCACTGTCCCGATTACCTCTTTGCTAACATTCTCTTCAGAGCTGCAGTGAAACCAGGAACCACGTGGAGAAGGCACCCACACTGAAAGTGCCTGGAAGGAACGTTGGGGCTTCTTCTCAGTGTCTCTGATATAGGGTTTCACTGTCCCGGGAAACTCTCTGCTAACACCCTGCAGAGCGCTGTGCCCAATATACAGAAACGTCTTGCGGTATCCCCTACAGGGAAAGTGCCAGGAGGGAAAAGTGGGGATTATGTTTAGACTTTCTCGGAACTGCTTCAAATCAACTAGATATCTTTGTGCTGTAAATCTCCCAACAGCCAAATGTAAAAGCAGCAAACATCTCGCTGTATGTCCCACATCCAAAGTGCCAAGAGAGAGCTTGCTCTCCCTGTCTTTGAGTACTGTTTGCACTGTCCTGATTACCTCTTTGCTAACATTCTCTTCAGAGCTGCAGTGAAACCAGGAACCACGTGGAGAAGGCACCCACACTGAAAGTGCCTGGAGGGAACATTGGGGCTTCTTCTCAGTGTCTCTGACATAGGGTTTCACTGTCCCGGGAAACTCTCTGCTAACACCCTGCAGAGCGCTGTGCCCAATATACAGAAACGTCTTGCGGTATCTCCTACAGGGAAAGTGCCAGGAGGGAAAAGTGAGGATTATGTTTAGACTTTCTCAGAACTGCTTCAAATCAACTAGATATCTTTGTGCTGTAAATCTCCCAACAGCCAAATGTAAAAGCAGCAAACATCTCGCTGTATGTCCCACATCCAAAGTGCCAAGAGAGAGCTTGCTCTCCCTGTCTTTGAGTACTGTTTGCACTGTCCCGATTACCTCTTTGCTAACATTCTCTTCAGAGCTGCAGTGAAACCAGGAACCACGTGGAGAAGGCACCCACACTGAAAGTGCCTGGAAGGAACGTTGGGGCTTCTTCTCAGTGTCTCTGACATAGGGTTTCACTGTCCCGGGAAACTCTCTGCTAACACCCTGCAGAGCGCTGTGCCCAATATACAGAAACGTCTTGCGGTATCTCCTACAGGGAAAGTGCCAGGAGGGAATAGTGAGGACTATGTTTAGACTTTCTCGGAACTGCTTCAAATCAACTAGATATCTTTGTGCTGTAAATCTCCCAACAGCCAAATGTAAAAGCAGCAAACATCTCGCTGTATGTCCCACATCCAAAGTGACGAGAGAGTAATGTAGAGCTTGCTCTCCCTGTCTTTGAGTACTGTTTGCACTGTCCCGATTACCTCTTTGCTAACATTCTCTTCAGAGCTGCAGTGAAACCAGGAACCACGTGGAGAAGGCACCCACACTGAAAGTGCCTGGAGGGAACATTGGGGCTTCTTCTCAGTGTCTCCGATATAGGGTTTCACTGTCCCGGGAAACTCTCTGCTAACACCCTGCAGAGCGCTGTGCCCAATGTACAGAAACGTCTTGCGGTATCCCCTACAGGGAAAGTGCCAGGAGGGAAAAGTGAGGATTATGTTTAGACTTTCTCGGAACTGCTTCAAATCAACTAGATATCTTTGTGCTGTAAATCTCCCAACAGCCAAATGTAAAAGCAGCAAACATCTCGCTGTATGTCCGACATCCAAAGTGCCAAGAGAGTAATGTAGAGCTTGCTCTCCCTGTCTTTGAGTACTGTTTGCACTGTCCCGATTACCTCTTTGCTAACATTCTCTTCAGAGCTGCAGTGAAACCAGGAACCACGTGGAGAAGGCACCCACACTGAAAGTGCCTGGAGGGAACATTGGGGCTTCTTCTCAGTGTCTCTGACATAGGGTTTCACTGTCCCGGGAAACTCTCTGCTAACACCCTGCAGAGCGCTGTGCCCAATATACAGAAACGTCTTGCGGTATCTCCTACAGGGAAAGTGCCAGGAGGGAAAAGTGAGGATTATGTTTAGACTTTCTCAGAACTGCTTCAAATCAACTAGATATCTTTGTGCTGTAAATCTCCCAACAGCCAAATGTAAAAGCAGCAAACATCTCGCTGTATGTCCCACATCCAAAGTGCCAAGAGAGAGCTTGCTCTCCCTGTCTTTGAGTACTGTTTGCACTGTCCCGATTACCTCTTTGCTAACATTCTCTTCAGAGCTGCAGTGAAACCAGGAACCACGTGGAGAAGGCACCCACACTGAAAGTGCCTGGAGGGAACATTGGGGCTTCTTCTCAGTGTCTCTGACATAGGGTTTCACTGTCCCGGGAAACTCTCTGCTAACACCCTGCAGAGCGCTGTGCCCAATATACAGAAACGTCTTGCGGTATCCCCTACAGTGAAAGTGCCAGGAGGGAAAAGTGAGGATTATGCTTAGACTTTCTCGGAACTGCTTCAAATCAACTAGATATCTTTGTGCTGTAAATCTCCCAACAGCCAAATGTAAAAGCAGCAAACATCTCGCTGTATGTCCCACATCCAAAGTGCCAAGAGAGAGCTTGCTCTCCCTGTCTTTGAGTACTGTTTGCACTGTCCCGATTACCTCTTTGCTAACATTCTCTTCAGAGCTGCAGTGAAACCAGGAACCACGTGGAGAAGGCACCCACACTGAAAGTGCCTGGAGGGAACATTGGGGCTTCTTCTCAGTGTCTCTGACATAGGGTTTCACTGTCCCGGGAAACTCTCTGCTAACACCCTGCAGAGCGCTGTGCCCAATATACAGAAACGTCTTGCGGTATCCCCTACAGGGAAAGTGCCAGGAGGGAAAAGTGAGGATTATGTTTAGACTTTCTCGGAACTGCTTCAAATCAACTAGATATCTTTGTGCTGTAAATCTCCCAACAGCCAAATGTAAAAGCAGCAAACATCTCGCTGTATGTCCCACATCCAAAGTGCCAAGAGAGTAATGTAGAGCTTGCTCTCCCTGTCTTTGAGTACTGTTTGCACTGTCCCGATTACCTCTTTGCTAACATTCTCTTCAGAGCTGCAGTGAAACCAGGAACCACGTGGAGAAGGCACCCACACTGAAAGTGCCTGGAGGGAACATTGGGGCTTCTTCTCAGTGTCTCTGACATAGGGTTTCACTGTCCCGGGAAACTCTCTGCTAACACCCTGCAGAGCGCTGTGCCCAATGTACAGAAACGTCTTGCGGTATCCCCTACAGGGAAAGTGCCAGGAGGGAAAAGTGAGGATTATGTTTAGACTTTCTCGGAACTGCTTCAAATCAACTAGATATCTTTGTGCTGTAAATCTCCCAACAGCCAAATGTAAAAGCAGCAAACATCTCGCTGTATGTCCCACATCCAAAGTGCCAAGAGAGAGCTTGCTCTCCCTGTCTTTGAGTACTGTTTGCACTGTCCCGATTACCTCTTTGCTAACATTCTCTTCAGAGCTGCAGTGAAACCAGGAACCACGTGGAGAAGGCACCCACACTGAAAGTGCCTGGAGGGAACATTGGGGCTTCTTCTCAGTGTCTCTGACATAGGGTTTCACTGTCCCGGGAAACTCTCTGCTAACACCCTGCAGAGCGCTGTGCCCAATATACAGAAACGTCTTGCGGTATCCCCTACAGGGAAAGTGCCAGGAGGGAAAAGTGAGGATTATGCTTAGACTTTCTCGGAACTGCTTCAAATCAACTAGATATCTTTGTGCTGTAAATCTCCCAACAGCCAAATGTAAAAGCAGCAAACATCTCGCTGTATGTCCCACATCCAAAGTGCCAAGAGAGTAATGTAGAGCTTGCTCTCCCTGTCTTTGAGTACTGTTTGCACTGTCCCGATTACCTCTTTGCTAACATTCTCTTCAGAGCTGCAGTGAAACCAGGAACCACGTGGAGAAGGCACCCACACTGAAAGTGCCTGGAGGGAACATTGGGGCTTCTTCTCAGTGTCTCTGACATAGGGTTTCACTGTCCCGGGAAACTCTCTGCTAACACCCTGCAGAGCGCTGTGCCCAATATACAGAAACGTCTTGCGGTATCTCCTACAGGGAAAGTGCCAGGAGGGAAAAGTGAGGATTATGTTTAGACTTTCTCGGAACTGCTTCAAATCAACTAGATATCTTTGTGCTGTAAATCTCCCAACAGCCAAATGTAAAAGCAGCAAACATCTCGCTGTATGTCCCACATCCAAAGTGCCAAGAGAGAGCTTGCTCTCCCTGTCTTTGAGTACTGTTTGCACTGTCCCGATTACCTCTTTGCTAACATTCTCTTCAGAGCTGCAGTGAAACCAGGAACCACGTGGAGAAGGCACCCACACTGAAAGTGCCTGGAGGGAACATTGGGGCTTCTTCTCAGTGTCTCTGACATAGGGTTTCACTGTCCCGGGAAACTCTCTGCTAACACCCTGCAGAGCGCTGTGCCCA
Organism: Chroicocephalus ridibundus; assembly: GCF_963924245.1. Lineage (NCBI taxonomy): Eukaryota > Metazoa > Chordata > Aves > Charadriiformes > Laridae > Chroicocephalus > Chroicocephalus ridibundus. The sequence goes on from NW_026961513.1 coordinate 76,855, forward strand.
ATATACAGAAACGTCTTGCGGTATCCCCTACAGGGAAAGTGCCAGGAGGGAATAGTGAGGATTATGCTTAGACTTTCTCGGAACTGCTTCAAATCAACTAGATATCTTTGTGCTGTAAATCTCCCAACAGCCAAATGTAAAAGCAGCAAACATCTCGCTGTATGTCCCACATCCAAAGTGCCAAGAGAGAGCTTGCTCTCCCTGTCTTTGAGTACTGTTTGCACTGTCCCGATTACCTCTTTGCTAACATTCTCTTCAGAGCTGCAGTGAAACCAGGAACCACGTGGAGAAGGCACCCACACTGAAAGTGCCTGGAGTGAACATTGGGGCTTCTTCTCAGTGTCTCCGACATAGGGTTTCACTGTCCCGGGAAACTCTCTGCTAACACCCTGCAGAGCGCTGTGCCCAATGTACAGAAACGTCTTGCGGTATCCCCTACAGGGAAAGTGCCAGGAGGGAAAAGTGAGGATTATGTTTAGACTTTCTCGGAACTGCTTCAAATCAACTAGATATCTTTGTGCTGTAAATCTCCCAACAGCCAAATGTAAAAGCAGCAAACATCTCGCTGTATGTCCCACATCCAAAGTGCCAAGAGAGTAATGTAGAGCTTGCTCTCCCTGTCTTTGAGTACTGTTTGCACTGTCCCGATTACCTCTTTGCTAACATTCTCTTCAGAGCTGCAGTGAAACCAGGAACCACGTGGAGAAGGCACCCACACTGAAAGTGCCTGGAGGGAACATTGGGGCTTCTTCTCAGTGTCTCTGACATAGGGTTTCACTGTCCCGGGAAACTCTCTGCTAACACCCTGCAGAGCGCTGTGCCCAATATACAGAAACGTCTTGCGGTATCTCCTACAGGGAAAGTGCCAGGAGGGAAAAGTGAGGATTATGTTTAGACTTTCTCGGAACTGCTTCAAATCAACTAGATATCTTTGTGCTGTAAATCTCCCAACAGCCAAATGTAAAAGCAGCAAACATCTCGCTGTATGTCCCACATCCAAAGTGCCAAGAGAGAGCTTGCTCTCCCTGTCTTTGAGTACTGTTTGCACTGTCCCGATTACCTCTTTGCTAACATTCTCTTCAGAGCTGCAGTGAAACCAGGAACCACGTGGAGAAGGCACCCACACTGAAAGTGCCTGGAGGGAACATTGGGGCTTCTTCTCAGTGTCTCTGACATAGGGTTTCACTGTCCCGGGAAACTCTCTGCTAACACCCTGCAGAGCGCTGTGCCCAATGTACAGAAACGTCTTGCGGTATCCCCTACAGGGAAAGTGCCAGGAGGGAAAAGTGAGGATTATGTTTAGACTTTCTCGGAACTGCTTCAAATCAACTAGATATCTTTGTGCTGTAAATCTCCCAACAGCCAAATGTAAAAGCAGCAAACATCTCGCTGTATGTCCCACATCCAAAGTGCCAAGAGAGTAATGTAGAGCTTGCTCTCCCTGTCTTTGAGTACTGTTTGCACTGTCCCGATTACCTCTTTGCTAACATTCTCTTCAGAGCTGCAGTGAAACCAGGAACCACGTGGAGAAGGCACGCACACTGAAAGTGCCTGGAGGGAACATTGGGGCTTCTTCTCAGTGTCTCTGACATAGGGTTTCACTGTCCCGGGAAACTCTCTGCTAACACCCTGCAGAGCGCTGTGCCCAATATACAGAAACGTCTTGCGGTATCCCCTACAGTGAAAGTGCCAGGAGGGAAAAGTGAGGATTATGCTTAGACTTTCTCGGAACTGCTTCAAATCAACTAGATATCTTTGTGCTGTAAATCTCCCAACAGCCAAATGTAAAAGCAGCAAACATCTCGCTGTATGTCCCACATCCAAAGTGCCAAGAGAGAGCTTGCTCTCCCTGTCTTTGAGTACTGTTTGCACTGTCCCGATTACCTCTTTGCTAACATTCTCTTCAGAGCTGCAGTGAAACCAGGAACCACGTGGAGAAGGCACCCACACTGAAAGTGCCTGGAGGGAACATTGGGGCTTCTTCTCAGTGTCTCTGACATAGGGTTTCACTGTCCCGGGAAACTCTCTGCTAACACCCTGCAGAGCGCTGTGCCCAATATACAGAAACGTCTTGCGGTATCTCCTACAGGGAAAGTGCCAGGAGGGAATAGTGAGGATTATGCTTAGACTTTCTCGGAACTGCTTCAAATCAACTAGATATCTTTGTGCTGTAAATCTCCCAACAGCCAAATGTAAAAGCAGCAAACATCTCGCTGTATGTCCCACATCCAAAGTGCCAAGAGAGAGCTTGCTCTCCCTGTCTTTGAGTACTGTTTGCACTGTCCCGATTACCTCTTTGCTAACATTCTCTTCAGAGCTGCAGTGAAACCAGGAACCACGTGGAGAAGGCACCCACACTGAAAGTGCCTGGAGGGAACATTGGGGCTTCTTCTCAGTGTCTCTGACATAGGGTTTCACTGTCCCGGGAAACTCTCTGCTAACACCCTGCAGAGCGCTGTGCCCAATATACAGAAACGTCTTGCGGTATCTCCTACAGGGAAAGTGCCAGGAGGGAAAAGTGAGGATTATGTTTAGACTTTCTCGGAACTGCTTCAAATCAACTAGATATCTTTGTGCTGTAAATCTCCCAACAGCCAAATGTAAAAGCAGCAAACATCTCGCTGTATGTCCCACATCCAAAGTGCCAAGAGAGAGCTTGCTCTCCCTGTCTTTGAGTACTGTTTGCACTGTCCCGATTACCTCTTTGCTAACATTCTCTTCAGAGCTGCAGTGAAACCAGGAACCACGTGGAGAAGGCACCCACACTGAAAGTGCCTGGAGGGAACATTGGGGCTTCTTCTCAGTGTCTCTGACATAGGGTTTCACTGTCCCGGGAAACTCTCTGCTAACACCCTGCAGAGCGCTGTGCCCAATATACAGAAACGTCTTGCGGTATCCCCTACAGGGAAAGTGCCAGGAGGGAATAGTGAGGATTATGTTTAGACTTTCTCGGAACTGCTTCAAATCAACTAGATATCTTTGTGCTGTAAATCTCCCAACAGCCAAATGTAAAAGCAGCAAACATCTCGCTGTATGTCCCACATCCAAAGTGCCAAGAGAGTAATGTAGAGCTTGCTCTCCCTGTCTTTGAGTACTGTTTGCACTGTCCCGATTACCTCTTTGCTAACATTCTCTTCAGAGCTGCAGTGAAACCAGGAACCACGTGGAGAAGGCACCCACACTGAAAGTGCCTGGAGGGAACATTGGGGCTTCTTCTCAGTGTCTCTGACATAGGGTTTCACTGTCCCGGGAAACTCTCTGCTAACACCCTGCAGAGCGCTGTGCCCAATATACAGAAACGTCTTGCGGTATCTCCTACAGGGAAAGTGCCAGGAGGGAAAAGTGAGGATTATGTTTAGACTTTCTCGGAACTGCTTCAAATCAACTAGATATCTTTGTGCTGTAAATCTCCCAACAGCCAAATGTAAAAGCAGCAAACATCTCGCTGTATGTCCCACATCCAAAGTGCCAAGAGAGAGCTTGCTCTCCCTGTCTTTGAGTACTGTTTGCACTGTCCCGATTACCTCTTTGCTAACATTCTCTTCAGAGCTGCAGTGAAACCAGGAACCACGTGGAGAAGGCACCCACACTGAAAGTGCCTGGAGTGAACATTGGGGCTTCTTCTCAGTGTCTCCGACATAGGGTTTCACTGTCCCGGGAAACTCTCTGCTAACACCCTGCAGAGCGCTGTGCCCAATGTACAGAAACGTCTTGCGGTATCCCCTACAGGGAAAGTGCCAGGAGGGAAAAGTGAGGATTATGTTTAGACTTTCTCGGAACTGCTTCAAATCAACTAGATATCTTTGTGCTGTAAATCTCCCAACAGCCAAATGTAAAAGCAGCAAACATCTCGCTGTATGTCCCACATCCAAAGTGCCAAGAGAGTAATGTAGAGCTTGCTCTCCCTGTCTTTGAGTACTGTTTGCACTGTCCCGATTACCTCTTTGCTAACATTCTCTTCAGAGCTGCAGTGAAACCAGGAACCACGTGGAGAAGGCACCCACACTGAAAGTGCCTGGAGGGAACATTGGGGCTTCTTCTCAGTGTCTCTGACATAGGGTTTCACTGTCCCGGGAAACTCTCTGCTAACACCCTGCAGAGCGCTGTGCCCAATATACAGAAACGTCTTGCGGTATCTCCTACAGGGAAAGTGCCAGGAGGGAAAAGTGAGGATTATGTTTAGACTTTCTCGGAACTGCTTCAAATCAACTAGATATCTTTGTGCTGTAAATCTCCCAACAGCCAAATGTAAAAGCAGCAAACATCTCGCTGTATGTCCCACATCCAAAGTGCCAAGAGAGAGCTTGCTCTCCCTGTCTTTGAGTACTGTTTGCACTGTCCCGATTACCTCTTTGCTAACATTCTCTTCAGAGCTGCAGTGAAACCAGGAACCACGTGGAGAAGGCACCCACACTGAAAGTGCCTGGAGGGAACATTGGGGCTTCTTCTCAGTGTCTCTGACATAGGGTTTCACTGTCCCGGGAAACTCTCTGCTAACACCCTGCAGAGCGCTGTGCCCAATGTACAGAAACGTCTTGCGGTATCCCCTACAGGGAAAGTGCCAGGAGGGAAAAGTGAGGATTATGTTTAGACTTTCTCGGAACTGCTTCAAATCAACTAGATATCTTTGTGCTGTAAATCTCCCAACAGCCAAATGTAAAAGCAGCAAACATCTCGCTGTATGTCCCACATCCAAAGTGCCAAGAGAGTAATGTAGAGCTTGCTCTCCCTGTCTTTGAGTACTGTTTGCACTGTCCCGATTACCTCTTTGCTAACATTCTCTTCAGAGCTGCAGTGAAACCAGGAACCACGTGGAGAAGGCACGCACACTGAAAGTGCCTGGAGGGAACATTGGGGCTTCTTCTCAGTGTCTCTGACATAGGGTTTCACTGTCCCGGGAAACTCTCTGCTAACACCCTGCAGAGCGCTGTGCCCAATATACAGAAACGTCTTGCGGTATCCCCTACAGTGAAAGTGCCAGGAGGGAAAAGTGAGGATTATGCTTAGACTTTCTCGGAACTGCTTCAAATCAACTAGATATCTTTGTGCTGTAAATCTCCCAACAGCCAAATGTAAAAGCAGCAAACATCTCGCTGTATGTCCCACATCCAAAGTGCCAAGAGAGAGCTTGCTCTCCCTGTCTTTGAGTACTGTTTGCACTGTCCCGATTACCTCTTTGCTAACATTCTCTTCAGAGCTGCAGTGAAACCAGGAACCACGTGGAGAAGGCACCCACACTGAAAGTGCCTGGAGGGAACATTGGGGCTTCTTCTCAGTGTCTCTGACATAGGGTTTCACTGTCCCGGGAAACTCTCTGCTAACACCCTGCAGAGCGCTGTGCCCAATATACAGAAACGTCTTGCGGTATCTCCTACAGGGAAAGTGCCAGGAGGGAATAGTGAGGATTATGCTTAGACTTTCTCGGAACTGCTTCAAATCAACTAGATATCTTTGTGCTGTAAATCTCCCAACAGCCAAATGTAAAAGCAGCAAACATCTCGCTGTATGTCCCACATCCAAAGTGCCAAGAGAGAGCTTGCTCTCCCTGTCTTTGAGTACTGTTTGCACTGTCCCGATTACCTCTTTGCTAACATTCTCTTCAGAGCTGCAGTGAAACCAGGAACCACGTGGAGAAGGCACCCACACTGAAAGTGCCTGGAGGGAACATTGGGGCTTCTTCTCAGTGTCTCTGACATAGGGTTTCACTGTCCCGGGAAACTCTCTGCTAACACCCTGCAGAGCGCTGTGCCCAATATACAGAAACGTCTTGCGGTATCTCCTACAGGGAAAGTGCCAGGAGGGAAAAGTGAGGATTATGTTTAGACTTTCTCGGAACTGCTTCAAATCAACTAGATATCTTTGTGCTGTAAATCTCCCAACAGCCAAATGTAAAAGCAGCAAACATCTCGCTGTATGTCCCACATCCAAAGTGCCAAGAGAGAGCTTGCTCTCCCTGTCTTTGAGTACTGTTTGCACTGTCCCGATTACCTCTTTGCTAACATTCTCTTCAGAGCTGCAGTGAAACCAGGAACCACGTGGAGAAGGCACCCACACTGAAAGTGCCTGGAGGGAACATTGGGGCTTCTTCTCAGTGTCTCTGACATAGGGTTTCACTGTCCCGGGAAACTCTCTGCTAACACCCTGCAGAGCGCTGTGCCCAATATACAGAAACGTCTTGCGGTATCCCCTACAGGGAAAGTGCCAGGAGGGAATAGTGAGGATTATGTTTAGACTTTCTCGGAACTGCTTCAAATCAACTAGATATCTTTGTGCTGTAAATCTCCCAACAGCCAAATGTAAAAGCAGCAAACATCTCGCTGTATGTCCCACATCCAAAGTGCCAAGAGAGTAATGTAGAGCTTGCTCTCCCTGTCTTTGAGTACTGTTTGCACTGTCCCGATTACCTCTTTGCTAACATTCTCTTCAGAGCTGCAGTGAAACCAGGAACCACGTGGAGAAGGCACCCACACTGAAAGTGCCTGGAGGGAACATTGGGGCTTCTTCTCAGTGTCTCTGACATAGGGTTTCACTGTCCCGGGAAACTCTCTGCTAACACCCTGCAGAGCGCTGTGCCCAATATACAGAAACGTCTTGCGGTATCTCCTACAGGGAAAGTGCCAGGAGGGAAAAGTGAGGATTATGTTTAGACTTTCTCGGAACTGCTTCAAATCAACTAGATATCTTTGTGCTGTAAATCTCCCAACAGCCAAATGTAAAAGCAGCAAACATCTCGCTGTATGTCCCACATCCAAAGTGCCAAGAGAGAGCTTGCTCTCCCTGTCTTTGAGTACTGTTTGCACTGTCCCGATTACCTCTTTGCTAACATTCTCTTCAGAGCTGCAGTGAAACCAGGAACCACGTGGAGAAGGCACCCACACTGAAAGTGCCTGGAAGGAACGTTGGGGCTTCTTCTCAGTGTCTCTGACATAGGGTTTCACTGTCCCGGGAAACTCTCTGCTAACACCCTGCAGAGCGCTGTGCCCAATATACAGAAACGTCTTGCGGTATCTCCTACAGGGAAAGTGCCAGGAGGGAATAGTGAGGATTATGTTTAGACTTTCTCGGAACTGCTTCAAATCAACTAGATATCTTTGTGCTGTAAATCTCCCAACAGCCAAATGTAAAAGCAGCAAACATCTCGCTGTATGTCCCACATCCAAAGTGACGAGAGAGTAATGTAGAGCTTGCTCTCCCTGTCTTTGAGTACTGTTTGCACTGTCCCGATTACCTCTTTGCTAACATTCTCTTCAGAGCTGCAGTGAAACCAGGAACCACGTGGAGAAGGCACCCACACTGAAAGTGCCTGGAGGGAACATTGGGGCTTCTTCTCAGTGTCTCCGATATAGGGTTTCACTGTCCCGGGAAACTCTCTGCTAACACCCTGCAGAGCGCTGTGCCCAATGTACAGAAACGTCTTGCGGTATCCCCTACAGGGAAAGTGCCAGGAGGGAAAAGTGAGGATTATGTTTAGACTTTCTCGGAACTGCTTCAAATCAACTAGATATCTTTGTGCTGTAAATCTCCCAACAGCCAAATGTAAAAGCAGCAAACATCTCGCTGTATGTCCCACATCCAAAGTGCCAAGAGAGTAATGTAGAGCTTGCTCTCCCTGTCTTTGAGTACTGTTTGCACTGTCCCGATTACCTCTTTGCTAACATTCTCTTCAGAGCTGCAGTGAAACCAGGAACCACGTGGAGAAGGCACCCACACTGAAAGTGCCTGGAGGGAACATTGGGGCTTCTTCTCAGTGTCTCTGACATAGGGTTTCACTGTCCCGGGAAACTCTCTGCTAACACCCTGCAGAGCGCTGTGCCCAATATACAGAAACGTCTTGCGGTATCTCCTACAGGGAAAGTGCCAGGAGGGAAAAGTGAGGATTATGTTTAGACTTTCTCAGAACTGCTTCAAATCAACTAGATATCTTTGTGCTGTAAATCTCCCAACAGCCAAATGTAAAAGCAGCAAACATCTCGCTGTATGTCCCACATCCAAAGTGCCAAGAGAGAGCTTGCTCTCCCTGTCTTTGAGTACTGTTTGCACTGTCCCGATTACCTCTTTGCTAACATTCTCTTCAGAGCTGCAGTGAAACCAGGAACCACGTGGAGAAGGCACCCACACTGAAAGTGCCTGGAGGGAACATTGGGGCTTCTTCTCAGTGTCTCTGACATAGGGTTTCACTGTCCCGGGAAACTCTCTGCTAACACCCTGCAGAGCGCTGTGCCCAATATACAGAAACGTCTTGCGGTATCCCCTACAGTGAAAGTGCCAGGAGGGAAAAGTGAGGATTATGCTTAGACTTTCTCGGAACTGCTTCAAATCAACTAGATATCTTTGTGCTGTAAATCTCCCAACAGCCAAATGTAAAAGCAGCAAACATCTCGCTGTATGTCCCACATCCAAAGTGCCAAGAGAGAGCTTGCTCTCCCTGTCTTTGAGTACTGTTTGCACTGTCCCGATTACCTCTTTGCTAACATTCTCTTCAGAGCTGCAGTGAAACCAGGAACCACGTGGAGAAGGCACCCACACTGAAAGTGCCTGGAGGGAACATTGGGGCTTCTTCTCAGTGTCTCCGATATAGGGTTTCACTGTCCCGGGAAACTCTCTGCTAACACCCTGCAGAGCGCTGTGCCCAATGTACAGAAACGTCTTGCGGTATCCCCTACAGGGAAAGTGCCAGGAGGGAAAAGTGAGGATTATGTTTAGACTTTCTCGGAACTGCTTCAAATCAACTAGATATCTTTGTGCTGTAAATCTCCCAACAGCCAAATGTAAAAGCAGCAAACATCTCGCTGTATGTCCCACATCCAAAGTGCCAAGAGAGTAATGTAGAGCTTGCTCTCCCTGTCTTTGAGTACTGTTTGCACTGTCCCGATTACCTCTTTGCTAACATTCTCTTCAGAGCTGCAGTGAAACCAGGAACCACGTGGAGAAGGCACCCACACTGAAAGTGCCTGGAGGGAACATTGGGGCTTCTTCTCAGTGTCTCTGACATAGGGTTTCACTGTCCCGGGAAACTCTCTGCTAACACCCTGCAGAGCGCTGTGCCCAATATACAGAAACGTCTTGCGGTATCTCCTACAGGGAAAGTGCCAGGAGGGAAAAGTGAGGATTATGTTTAGACTTTCTCAGAACTGCTTCAAATCAACTAGATATCTTTGTGCTGTAAATCTCCCAACAGCCAAATGTAAAAGCAGCAAACATCTCGCTGTATGTCCCACATCCAAAGTGCCAAGAGAGAGCTTGCTCTCCCTGTCTTTGAGTACTGTTTGCACTGTCCCGATTACCTCTTTGCTAACATTCTCTTCAGAGCTGCAGTGAAACCAGGAACCACGTGGAGAAGGCACCCACACTGAAAGTGCCTGGAGGGAACATTGGGGCTTCTTCTCAGTGTCTCTGACATAGGGTTTCACTGTCCCGGGAAACTCTCTGCTAACACCCTGCAGAGCGCTGTGCCCAATATACAGAAACGTCTTGCGGTATCCCCTACAGTGAAAGTGCCAGGAGGGAAAAGTGAGGATTATGCTTAGACTTTCTCGGAACTGCTTCAAATCAACTAGATATCTTTGTGCTGTAAATCTCCCAACAGCCAAATGTAAAAGCAGCAAACATCTCGCTGTATGTCCCACATCCAAAGTGCCAAGAGAGAGCTTGCTCTCCCTGTCTTTGAGTACTGTTTGCACTGTCCCGATTACCTCTTTGCTAACATTCTCTTCAGAGCTGCAGTGAAACCAGGAACCACGTGGAGAAGGCACCCACACTGAAAGTGCCTGGAGGGAACATTGGGGCTTCTTCTCAGTGTCTCTGACATAGGGTTTCACTGTCCCGGGAAACTCTCTGCTAACACCCTGCAGAGCGCTGTGCCCAATATACAGAAACGTCTTGCGGTATCCCCTACAGGGAAAGTGCCAGGAGGGAAAAGTGAGGATTATGTTTAGACTTTCTCGGAACTGCTTCAAATCAACTAGATATCTTTGTGCTGTAAATCTCCCAACAGCCAAATGTAAAAGCAGCAAACATCTCGCTGTATGTCCCACATCCAAAGTGCCAAGAGAGTAATGTAGAGCTTGCTCTCCCTGTCTTTGAGTACTGTTTGCACTGTCCCGATTACCTCTTTGCTAACATTCTCTTCAGAGCTGCAGTGAAACCAGGAACCACGTGGAGAAGGCACCCACACTGAAAGTGCCTGGAGGGAACATTGGGGCTTCTTCTCAGTGTCTCTGACATAGGGTTTCACTGTCCCGGGAAACTCTCTGCTAACACCCTGCAGAGCGCTGTGCCCAATGTACAGAAACGTCTTGCGGTATCCCCTACAGGGAAAGTGCCAGGAGGGAAAAGTGAGGATTATGTTTAGACTTTCTCGGAACTGCTTCAAATCAACTAGATATCTTTGTGCTGTAAATCTCCCAACAGCCAAATGTAAAAGCAGCAAACATCTCGCTGTATGTCCCACATCCAAAGTGCCAAGAGAGAGCTTGCTCTCCCTGTCTTTGAGTACTGTTTGCACTGTCCCGATTACCTCTTTGCTAACATTCTCTTCAGAGCTGCAGTGAAACCAGGAACCACGTGGAGAAGGCACCCACACTGAAAGTGCCTGGAGGGAACATTGGGGCTTCTTCTCAGTGTCTCTGACATAGGGTTTCACTGTCCCGGGAAACTCTCTGCTAACACCCTGCAGAGCGCTGTGCCCAATATACAGAAACGTCTTGCGGTATCCCCTACAGGGAAAGTGCCAGGAGGGAAAAGTGAGGATTATGCTTAGACTTTCTCGGAACTGCTTCAAATCAACTAGATATCTTTGTGCTGTAAATCTCCCAACAGCCAAATGTAAAAGCAGCAAACATCTCGCTGTATGTCCCACATCCAAAGTGCCAAGAGAGTAATGTAGAGCTTGCTCTCCCTGTCTTTGAGTACTGTTTGCACTGTCCCGATTACCTCTTTGCTAACATTCTCTTCAGAGCTGCAGTGAAACCAGGAACCACGTGGAGAAGGCACCCACACTGAAAGTGCCTGGAGGGAACATTGGGGCTTCTTCTCAGTGTCTCTGACATAGGGTTTCACTGTCCCGGGAAACTCTCTGCTAACACCCTGCAGAGCGCTGTGCCCAATATACAGAAACGTCTTGCGGTATCCCCTACAGTGAAAGTGCCAGGAGGGAAAAGTGAGGATTATGCTTAGACTTTCTCGGAACTGCTTCAAATCAACTAGATATCTTTGTGCTGTAAATCTCCCAACAGCCAAATGTAAAAGCAGCAAACATCTCGCTGTATGTCCCACATCCAAAGTGCCAAGAGAGAGCTTGCTCTCCCTGTCTTTGAGTACTGTTTGCACTGTCCCGATTACCTCTTTGCTAACATTCTCTTCAGAGCTGCAGTGAAACCAGGAACCACGTGGAGAAGGCACCCACACTGAAAGTGCCTGGAGGGAACATTGGGGCTTCTTCTCAGTGTCTCTGACATAGGGTTTCACTGTCCCGGGAAACTCTCTGCTAACACCCTGCAGAGCGCTGTGCCCAATATACAGAAACGTCTTGCGGTATCCCCTACAGGGAAAGTGCCAGGAGGGAAAAGTGAGGATTATGCTTAGACTTTCTCGGAACTGCTTCAAATCAACTAGATATCTTTGTGCTGTAAATCTCCCAACAGCCAAATGTAAAAGCAGCAAACATCTCGCTGTATGTCCCACATCCAAAGTGCCAAGAGAGAGCTTGCTCTCCCTGTCTTTGAGTACTGTTTGCACTGTCCCGATTACCTCTTTGCTAACATTCTCTTCAGAGCTGCAGTGAAACCAGGAACCACGTGGAGAAGGCACCCACACTGAAAGTGCCTGGAGGGAACATTGGGGCTTCTTCTCAGTGTCTCTGACATAGGGTTTCACTGTCCCGGGAAACTCTCTGCTAACACCCTGCAGAGCGCTGTGCCCAATGTACAGAAACGTCTTGCGGTATCCCCTACAGGGAAAGTGCCAGGAGGGAAAAGTGAGGATTATGTTTAGACTTTCTCAGAACTGCTTCAAATCAACTAGATATCTTTGTGCTGTAAATCTCCCAACAGCCAAATGTAAAAGCAGCAAACATCTCGCTGTATGTCCCACATCCAAAGTGCCAAGAGAGTAATGTAGAGCTTGCTCTCCCTGTCTTTGAGTACTGTTTGCACTGTCCCGATTACCTCTTTGCTAACATTCTCTTCAGAGCTGCAGTGAAACCAGGAACCACGTGGAGAAGGCACGCACACTGAAAGTGCCTGGAGGGAACATTGGGGCTTCTTCTCAGTGTCTCTGACATAGGGTTTCACTGTCCCGGGAAACTCTCTGCTAACACCCTGCAGAGCGCTGTGCCCAATATACAGAAACGTCTTGCGGTATCCCCTACAGTGAAAGTGCCAGGAGGGAAAAGTGAGGATTATGCTTAGACTTTCTCGGAACTGCTTCAAATCAACTAGATATCTTTGTGCTGTAAATCTCCCAACAGCCAAATGTAAAAGCAGCAAACATCTCGCTGTATGTCCCACATCCAAAGTGCCAAGAGAGAGCTTGCTCTCCCTGTCTTTGAGTACTGTTTGCACTGTCCCGATTACCTCTTTGCTAACATTCTCTTCAGAGCTGCAGTGAAACCAGGAACCACGTGGAGAAGGCACCCACACTGAAAGTGCCTGGAGGGAACATTGGGGCTTCTTCTCAGTGTCTCTGACATAGGGTTTCACTGTCCCGGGAAACTCTCTGCTAACACCCTGCAGAGCGCTGTGCCCAATATACAGAAACCTCTTGCGGTATCCCCTACAGGGAAAGTGCCAGGAGGGAATAGTGAGGATTATGCTTAGACTTTCTCGGAACTGCTTCAAATCAACTAGATATCTTTGTGCTGTAAATCTCCCAACAGCCAAATGTAAAAGCAGCAAACATCTCGCTGTATGTCCCACATCCAAAGTGCCAAGAGAGAGCTTGCTCTCCCTGTCTTTGAGTACTGTTTGCACTGTCCCGATTACCTCTTTGCTAACATTCTCTTCAGAGCTGCAGTGAAACCAGGAACCACGTGGAGAAGGCACCCACACTGAAAGTGCCTGGAGGGAACATTGGGGCTTCTTCTCAGTGTCTCTGACATAGGGTTTCACTGTCCCGGGAAACTCTCTGCTAACACCCTGCAGAGCGCTGTGCCCAATATACAGAAACGTCTTGCGGTATCTCCTACAGGGAAAGTGCCAGGAGGGAAAAGTGAGGATTATGTTTAGACTTTCTCGGAACTGCTTCAAATCAACTAGATATCTTTGTGCTGTAAATCTCCCAACAGCCAAATGTAAAAGCAGCAAACATCTCGCTGTATGTCCCACATCCAAAGTGCCAAGAGAGAGCTTGCTCTCCCTGTCTTTGAGTACTGTTTGCACTGTCCCGATTACCTCTTTGCTAACATTCTCTTCAGAGCTGCAGTGAAACCAGGAACCACGTGGAGAAGGCACCCACACTGAAAGTGCCTGGAGGGAACATTGGGGCTTCTTCTCAGTGTCTCTGACATAGGGTTTCACTGTCCCGGGAAACTCTCTGCTAACACCCTGCAGAGCGCTGTGCCCAATATACAGAAACGTCTTGCGGTATCCCCTACAGGGAAAGTGCCAGGAGGGAATAGTGAGGATTATGTTTAGACTTTCTCGGAACTGCTTCAAATCAACTAGATATCTTTGTGCTGTAAATCTCCCAACAGCCAAATGTAAAAGCAGCAAACATCTCGCTGTATGTCCCACATCCAAAGTGCCAAGAGAGTAATGTAGAGCTTGCTCTCCCTGTCTTTGAGTACTGTTTGCACTGTCCCGATTACCTCTTTGCTAACATTCTCTTCAGAGCTGCAGTGAAACCAGGAACCACGTGGAGAAGGCACCCACACTGAAAGTGCCTGGAGGGAACATTGGGGCTTCTTCTCAGTGTCTCTGACATAGGGTTTCACTGTCCCGGGAAACTCTCTGCTAACACCCTGCAGAGCGCTGTGCCCAATATACAGAAACGTCTTGCGGTATCTCCTACAGGGAAAGTGCCAGGAGGGAAAAGTGAGGATTATGTTTAGACTTTCTCGGAACTGCTTCAAATCAACTAGATATCTTTGTGCTGTAAATCTCCCAACAGCCAAATGTAAAAGCAGCAAACATCTCGCTGTATGTCCCACATCCAAAGTGCCAAGAGAGAGCTTGCTCTCCCTGTCTTTGAGTACTGTTTGCACTGTCCCGATTACCTCTTTGCTAACATTCTCTTCAGAGCTGCAGTGAAACCAGGAACCACGTGGAGAAGGCACCCACACTGAAAGTGCCTGGAAGGAACGTTGGGGCTTCTTCTCAGTGTCTCTGACATAGGGTTTCACTGTCCCGGGAAACTCTCTGCTAACACCCTGCAGAGCGCTGTGCCCAATATACAGAAACGTCTTGCGGTATCTCCTACAGGGAAAGTGCCAGGAGGGAATAGTGAGGATTATGTTTAGACTTTCTCGGAACTGCTTCAAATCAACTAGATATCTTTGTGCTGTAAATCTCCCAACAGCCAAATGTAAAAGCAGCAAACATCTCGCTGTATGTCCCACATCCAAAGTGACGAGAGAGTAATGTAGAGCTTGCTCTCCCTGTCTTTGAGTACTGTTTGCACTGTCCCGATTACCTCTTTGCTAACATTCTCTTCAGAGCTGCAGTGAAACCAGGAACCACGTGGAGAAGGCACCCACACTGAAAGTGCCTGGAGGGAACATTGGGGCTTCTTCTCAGTGTCTCCGATATAGGGTTTCACTGTCCCGGGAAACTCTCTGCTAACACCCTGCAGAGCGCTGTGCCCAATGTACAGAAACGTCTTGCGGTATCCCCTACAGGGAAAGTGCCAGGAGGGAAAAGTGAGGATTATGTTTAGACTTTCTCGGAACTGCTTCAAATCAACTAGATATCTTTGTGCTGTAAATCTCCCAACAGCCAAATGTAAAAGCAGCAAACATCTCGCTGTATGTCCGACATCCAAAGTGCCAAGAGAGTAATGTAGAGCTTGCTCTCCCTGTCTTTGAGTACTGTTTGCACTGTCCCGATTACCTCTTTGCTAACATTCTCTTCAGAGCTGCAGTGAAACCAGGAACCACGTGGAGAAGGCACCCACACTGAAAGTGCCTGGAGGGAACATTGGGGCTTCTTCTCAGTGTCTCTGACATAGGGTTTCACTGTCCCGGGAAACTCTCTGCTAACACCCTGCAGAGCGCTGTGCCCAATATACAGAAACGTCTTGCGGTATCTCCTACAGGGAAAGTGCCAGGAGGGAAAAGTGAGGATTATGTTTAGACTTTCTCAGAACTGCTTCAAATCAACTAGATATCTTTGTGCTGTAAATCTCCCAACAGCCAAATGTAAAAGCAGCAAACATCTCGCTGTATGTCCCACATCCAAAGTGCCAAGAGAGAGCTTGCTCTCCCTGTCTTTGAGTACTGTTTGCACTGTCCCGATTACCTCTTTGCTAACATTCTCTTCAGAGCTGCAGTGAAACCAGGAACCACGTGGAGAAGGCACCCACACTGAAAGTGCCTGGAGGGAACATTGGGGCTTCTTCTCAGTGTCTCTGACATAGGGTTTCACTGTCCCGGGAAACTCTCTGCTAACACCCTGCAGAGCGCTGTGCCCAATATACAGAAACGTCTTGCGGTATCCCCTACAGTGAAAGTGCCAGGAGGGAAAAGTGAGGATTATGCTTAGACTTTCTCGGAACTGCTTCAAATCAACTAGATATCTTTGTGCTGTAAATCTCCCAACAGCCAAATGTAAAAG
Source organism: Chroicocephalus ridibundus (assembly GCF_963924245.1). Lineage (NCBI taxonomy): Eukaryota > Metazoa > Chordata > Aves > Charadriiformes > Laridae > Chroicocephalus > Chroicocephalus ridibundus. Next base: position 92,622 of record NW_026961513.1, read on the forward strand.
CAGCAAACATCTCGCTGTATGTCCCACATCCAAAGTGCCAAGAGAGAGCTTGCTCTCCCTGTCTTTGAGTACTGTTTGCACTGTCCCGATTACCTCTTTGCTAACATTCTCTTCAGAGCTGCAGTGAAACCAGGAACCACGTGGAGAAGGCACCCACACTGAAAGTGCCTGGAGGGAACATTGGGGCTTCTTCTCAGTGTCTCTGACATAGGGTTTCACTGTCCCGGGAAACTCTCTGCTAACACCCTGCAGAGCGCTGTGCCCAATATACAGAAACCTCTTGCGGTATCCCCTACAGGGAAAGTGCCAGGAGGGAATAGTGAGGATTATGCTTAGACTTTCTCGGAACTGCTTCAAATCAACTAGATATCTTTGTGCTGTAAATCTCCCAACAGCCAAATGTAAAAGCAGCAAACATCTCGCTGTATGTCCCACATCCAAAGTGCCAAGAGAGAGCTTGCTCTCCCTGTCTTTGAGTACTGTTTGCACTGTCCCGATTACCTCTTTGCTAACATTCTCTTCAGAGCTGCAGTGAAACCAGGAACCACGTGGAGAAGGCACCCACACTGAAAGTGCCTGGAGGGAACATTGGGGCTTCTTCTCAGTGTCTCTGACATAGGGTTTCACTGTCCCGGGAAACTCTCTGCTAACACCCTGCAGAGCGCTGTGCCCAATATACAGAAACGTCTTGCGGTATCTCCTACAGGGAAAGTGCCAGGAGGGAAAAGTGAGGATTATGTTTAGACTTTCTCGGAACTGCTTCAAATCAACTAGATATCTTTGTGCTGTAAATCTCCCAACAGCCAAATGTAAAAGCAGCAAACATCTCGCTGTATGTCCCACATCCAAAGTGCCAAGAGAGAGCTTGCTCTCCCTGTCTTTGAGTACTGTTTGCACTGTCCCGATTACCTCTTTGCTAACATTCTCTTCAGAGCTGCAGTGAAACCAGGAACCACGTGGAGAAGGCACCCACACTGAAAGTGCCTGGAGGGAACATTGGGGCTTCTTCTCAGTGTCTCTGACATAGGGTTTCACTGTCCCGGGAAACTCTCTGCTAACACCCTGCAGAGCGCTGTGCCCAATATACAGAAACGTCTTGCGGTATCCCCTACAGGGAAAGTGCCAGGAGGGAATAGTGAGGATTATGTTTAGACTTTCTCGGAACTGCTTCAAATCAACTAGATATCTTTGTGCTGTAAATCTCCCAACAGCCAAATGTAAAAGCAGCAAACATCTCGCTGTATGTCCCACATCCAAAGTGCCAAGAGAGTAATGTAGAGCTTGCTCTCCCTGTCTTTGAGTACTGTTTGCACTGTCCCGATTACCTCTTTGCTAACATTCTCTTCAGAGCTGCAGTGAAACCAGGAACCACGTGGAGAAGGCACCCACACTGAAAGTGCCTGGAGGGAACATTGGGGCTTCTTCTCAGTGTCTCTGACATAGGGTTTCACTGTCCCGGGAAACTCTCTGCTAACACCCTGCAGAGCGCTGTGCCCAATATACAGAAACGTCTTGCGGTATCTCCTACAGGGAAAGTGCCAGGAGGGAAAAGTGAGGATTATGTTTAGACTTTCTCGGAACTGCTTCAAATCAACTAGATATCTTTGTGCTGTAAATCTCCCAACAGCCAAATGTAAAAGCAGCAAACATCTCGCTGTATGTCCCACATCCAAAGTGCCAAGAGAGAGCTTGCTCTCCCTGTCTTTGAGTACTGTTTGCACTGTCCCGATTACCTCTTTGCTAACATTCTCTTCAGAGCTGCAGTGAAACCAGGAACCACGTGGAGAAGGCACCCACACTGAAAGTGCCTGGAAGGAACGTTGGGGCTTCTTCTCAGTGTCTCTGACATAGGGTTTCACTGTCCCGGGAAACTCTCTGCTAACACCCTGCAGAGCGCTGTGCCCAATATACAGAAACGTCTTGCGGTATCTCCTACAGGGAAAGTGCCAGGAGGGAATAGTGAGGATTATGTTTAGACTTTCTCGGAACTGCTTCAAATCAACTAGATATCTTTGTGCTGTAAATCTCCCAACAGCCAAATGTAAAAGCAGCAAACATCTCGCTGTATGTCCCACATCCAAAGTGACGAGAGAGTAATGTAGAGCTTGCTCTCCCTGTCTTTGAGTACTGTTTGCACTGTCCCGATTACCTCTTTGCTAACATTCTCTTCAGAGCTGCAGTGAAACCAGGAACCACGTGGAGAAGGCACCCACACTGAAAGTGCCTGGAGGGAACATTGGGGCTTCTTCTCAGTGTCTCCGATATAGGGTTTCACTGTCCCGGGAAACTCTCTGCTAACACCCTGCAGAGCGCTGTGCCCAATGTACAGAAACGTCTTGCGGTATCCCCTACAGGGAAAGTGCCAGGAGGGAAAAGTGAGGATTATGTTTAGACTTTCTCGGAACTGCTTCAAATCAACTAGATATCTTTGTGCTGTAAATCTCCCAACAGCCAAATGTAAAAGCAGCAAACATCTCGCTGTATGTCCGACATCCAAAGTGCCAAGAGAGTAATGTAGAGCTTGCTCTCCCTGTCTTTGAGTACTGTTTGCACTGTCCCGATTACCTCTTTGCTAACATTCTCTTCAGAGCTGCAGTGAAACCAGGAACCACGTGGAGAAGGCACCCACACTGAAAGTGCCTGGAGGGAACATTGGGGCTTCTTCTCAGTGTCTCTGACATAGGGTTTCACTGTCCCGGGAAACTCTCTGCTAACACCCTGCAGAGCGCTGTGCCCAATATACAGAAACGTCTTGCGGTATCTCCTACAGGGAAAGTGCCAGGAGGGAAAAGTGAGGATTATGTTTAGACTTTCTCAGAACTGCTTCAAATCAACTAGATATCTTTGTGCTGTAAATCTCCCAACAGCCAAATGTAAAAGCAGCAAACATCTCGCTGTATGTCCCACATCCAAAGTGCCAAGAGAGAGCTTGCTCTCCCTGTCTTTGAGTACTGTTTGCACTGTCCCGATTACCTCTTTGCTAACATTCTCTTCAGAGCTGCAGTGAAACCAGGAACCACGTGGAGAAGGCACCCACACTGAAAGTGCCTGGAGGGAACATTGGGGCTTCTTCTCAGTGTCTCTGACATAGGGTTTCACTGTCCCGGGAAACTCTCTGCTAACACCCTGCAGAGCGCTGTGCCCAATATACAGAAACGTCTTGCGGTATCCCCTACAGTGAAAGTGCCAGGAGGGAAAAGTGAGGATTATGCTTAGACTTTCTCGGAACTGCTTCAAATCAACTAGATATCTTTGTGCTGTAAATCTCCCAACAGCCAAATGTAAAAGCAGCAAACATCTCGCTGTATGTCCCACATCCAAAGTGCCAAGAGAGAGCTTGCTCTCCCTGTCTTTGAGTACTGTTTGCACTGTCCCGATTACCTCTTTGCTAACATTCTCTTCAGAGCTGCAGTGAAACCAGGAACCACGTGGAGAAGGCACCCACACTGAAAGTGCCTGGAGGGAACATTGGGGCTTCTTCTCAGTGTCTCTGACATAGGGTTTCACTGTCCCGGGAAACTCTCTGCTAACACCCTGCAGAGCGCTGTGCCCAATATACAGAAACGTCTTGCGGTATCCCCTACAGGGAAAGTGCCAGGAGGGAAAAGTGAGGATTATGTTTAGACTTTCTCGGAACTGCTTCAAATCAACTAGATATCTTTGTGCTGTAAATCTCCCAACAGCCAAATGTAAAAGCAGCAAACATCTCGCTGTATGTCCCACATCCAAAGTGCCAAGAGAGTAATGTAGAGCTTGCTCTCCCTGTCTTTGAGTACTGTTTGCACTGTCCCGATTACCTCTTTGCTAACATTCTCTTCAGAGCTGCAGTGAAACCAGGAACCACGTGGAGAAGGCACCCACACTGAAAGTGCCTGGAGGGAACATTGGGGCTTCTTCTCAGTGTCTCTGACATAGGGTTTCACTGTCCCGGGAAACTCTCTGCTAACACCCTGCAGAGCGCTGTGCCCAATGTACAGAAACGTCTTGCGGTATCCCCTACAGGGAAAGTGCCAGGAGGGAAAAGTGAGGATTATGTTTAGACTTTCTCGGAACTGCTTCAAATCAACTAGATATCTTTGTGCTGTAAATCTCCCAACAGCCAAATGTAAAAGCAGCAAACATCTCGCTGTATGTCCCACATCCAAAGTGCCAAGAGAGAGCTTGCTCTCCCTGTCTTTGAGTACTGTTTGCACTGTCCCGATTACCTCTTTGCTAACATTCTCTTCAGAGCTGCAGTGAAACCAGGAACCACGTGGAGAAGGCACCCACACTGAAAGTGCCTGGAGGGAACATTGGGGCTTCTTCTCAGTGTCTCTGACATAGGGTTTCACTGTCCCGGGAAACTCTCTGCTAACACCCTGCAGAGCGCTGTGCCCAATATACAGAAACGTCTTGCGGTATCCCCTACAGGGAAAGTGCCAGGAGGGAAAAGTGAGGATTATGCTTAGACTTTCTCGGAACTGCTTCAAATCAACTAGATATCTTTGTGCTGTAAATCTCCCAACAGCCAAATGTAAAAGCAGCAAACATCTCGCTGTATGTCCCACATCCAAAGTGCCAAGAGAGTAATGTAGAGCTTGCTCTCCCTGTCTTTGAGTACTGTTTGCACTGTCCCGATTACCTCTTTGCTAACATTCTCTTCAGAGCTGCAGTGAAACCAGGAACCACGTGGAGAAGGCACCCACACTGAAAGTGCCTGGAGGGAACATTGGGGCTTCTTCTCAGTGTCTCTGACATAGGGTTTCACTGTCCCGGGAAACTCTCTGCTAACACCCTGCAGAGCGCTGTGCCCAATATACAGAAACGTCTTGCGGTATCCCCTACAGTGAAAGTGCCAGGAGGGAAAAGTGAGGATTATGCTTAGACTTTCTCGGAACTGCTTCAAATCAACTAGATATCTTTGTGCTGTAAATCTCCCAACAGCCAAATGTAAAAGCAGCAAACATCTCGCTGTATGTCCCACATCCAAAGTGCCAAGAGAGAGCTTGCTCTCCCTGTCTTTGAGTACTGTTTGCACTGTCCCGATTACCTCTTTGCTAACATTCTCTTCAGAGCTGCAGTGAAACCAGGAACCACGTGGAGAAGGCACCCACACTGAAAGTGCCTGGAGGGAACATTGGGGCTTCTTCTCAGTGTCTCTGACATAGGGTTTCACTGTCCCGGGAAACTCTCTGCTAACACCCTGCAGAGCGCTGTGCCCAATATACAGAAACGTCTTGCGGTATCCCCTACAGGGAAAGTGCCAGGAGGGAATAGTGAGGATTATGCTTAGACTTTCTCGGAACTGCTTCAAATCAACTAGATATCTTTGTGCTGTAAATCTCCCAACAGCCAAATGTAAAAGCAGCAAACATCTCGCTGTATGTCCCACATCCAAAGTGCCAAGAGAGAGCTTGCTCTCCCTGTCTTTGAGTACTGTTTGCACTGTCCCGATTACCTCTTTGCTAACATTCTCTTCAGAGCTGCAGTGAAACCAGGAACCACGTGGAGAAGGCACCCACACTGAAAGTGCCTGGAGGGAACATTGGGGCTTCTTCTCAGTGTCTCTGACATAGGGTTTCACTGTCCCGGGAAACTCTCTGCTAACACCCTGCAGAGCGCTGTGCCCAATATACAGAAACGTCTTGCGGTATCTCCTACAGGGAAAGTGCCAGGAGGGAAAAGTGAGGATTATGTTTAGACTTTCTCGGAACTGCTTCAAATCAACTAGATATCTTTGTGCTGTAAATCTCCCAACAGCCAAATGTAAAAGCAGCAAACATCTCGCTGTATGTCCCACATCCAAAGTGCCAAGAGAGAGCTTGCTCTCCCTGTCTTTGAGTACTGTTTGCACTGTCCCGATTACCTCTTTGCTAACATTCTCTTCAGAGCTGCAGTGAAACCAGGAACCACGTGGAGAAGGCACCCACACTGAAAGTGCCTGGAGGGAACATTGGGGCTTCTTCTCAGTGTCTCTGACATAGGGTTTCACTGTCCCGGGAAACTCTCTGCTAACACCCTGCAGAGCGCTGTGCCCAATATACAGAAACGTCTTGCGGTATCCCCTACAGGGAAAGTGCCAGGAGGGAATAGTGAGGATTATGTTTAGACTTTCTCGGAACTGCTTCAAATCAACTAGATATCTTTGTGCTGTAAATCTCCCAACAGCCAAATGTAAAAGCAGCAAACATCTCGCTGTATGTCCCACATCCAAAGTGCCAAGAGAGAGCTTGCTCTCCCTGTCTTTGAGTACTGTTTGCACTGTCCCGATTACCTCTTTGCTAACATTCTCTTCAGAGCTGCAGTGAAACCAGGAACCACGTGGAGAAGGCACCCACACTGAAAGTGCCTGGAGGGAACATTGGGGCTTCTTCTCAGTGTCTCTGACATAGGGTTTCACTGTCCCGGGAAACTCTCTGCTAACACCCTGCAGAGCGCTGTGCCCAATATACAGAAACGTCTTGCGGTATCCCCTACAGGGAAAGTGCCAGGAGGGAAAAGTGAGGATTATGTTTAGACTTTCTCGGAACTGCTTCAAATCAACTAGATATCTTTGTGCTGTAAATCTCCCAACAGCCAAATGTAAAAGCAGCAAACATCTCGCTGTATGTCCCACATCCAAAGTGCCAAGAGAGAGCTTGCTCTCCCTGTCTTTGAGTACTGTTTGCACTGTCCCGATTACCTCTTTGCTAACATTCTCTTCAGAGCTGCAGTGAAACCAGGAACCACGTGGAGAAGGCACCCACACTGAAAGTGCCTGGAGGGAACATTGGGGCTTCTTCTCAGTGTCTCTGACATAGGGTTTCACTGTCCCGGGAAACTCTCTGCTAACACCCTGCAGAGCGCTGTGCCCAATATACAGAAACGTCTTGCGGTATCCCCTACAGGGAAAGTGCCAGGAGGGAAAAGTGAGGATTATGCTTAGACTTTCTCGGAACTGCTTCAAATCAACTAGATATCTTTGTGCTGTAAATCTCCCAACAGCCAAATGTAAAAGCAGCAAACATCTCGCTGTATGTCCCACATCCAAAGTGCCAAGAGAGTAATGTAGAGCTTGCTCTCCCTGTCTTTGAGTACTGTTTGCACTGTCCCGATTACCTCTTTGCTAACATTCTCTTCAGAGCTGCAGTGAAACCAGGAACCACGTGGAGAAGGCACCCACACTGAAAGTGCCTGGAGGGAACATTGGGGCTTCTTCTCAGTGTCTCTGACATAGGGTTTCACTGTCCCGGGAAACTCTCTGCTAACACCCTGCAGAGCGCTGTGCCCAATATACAGAAACGTCTTGCGGTATCCCCTACAGTGAAAGTGCCAGGAGGGAAAAGTGAGGATTATGCTTAGACTTTCTCGGAACTGCTTCAAATCAACTAGATATCTTTGTGCTGTAAATCTCCCAACAGCCAAATGTAAAAGCAGCAAACATCTCGCTGTATGTCCCACATCCAAAGTGCCAAGAGAGAGCTTGCTCTCCCTGTCTTTGAGTACTGTTTGCACTGTCCCGATTACCTCTTTGCTAACATTCTCTTCAGAGCTGCAGTGAAACCAGGAACCACGTGGAGAAGGCACCCACACTGAAAGTGCCTGGAGGGAACATTGGGGCTTCTTCTCAGTGTCTCTGACATAGGGTTTCACTGTCCCGGGAAACTCTCTGCTAACACCCTGCAGAGCGCTGTGCCCAATATACAGAAACGTCTTGCGGTATCCCCTACAGGGAAAGTGCCAGGAGGGAATAGTGAGGATTATGCTTAGACTTTCTCGGAACTGCTTCAAATCAACTAGATATCTTTGTGCTGTAAATCTCCCAACAGCCAAATGTAAAAGCAGCAAACATCTCGCTGTATGTCCCACATCCAAAGTGCCAAGAGAGAGCTTGCTCTCCCTGTCTTTGAGTACTGTTTGCACTGTCCCGATTACCTCTTTGCTAACATTCTCTTCAGAGCTGCAGTGAAACCAGGAACCACGTGGAGAAGGCACCCACACTGAAAGTGCCTGGAGGGAACATTGGGGCTTCTTCTCAGTGTCTCTGACATAGGGTTTCACTGTCCCGGGAAACTCTCTGCTAACACCCTGCAGAGCGCTGTGCCCAATATACAGAAACGTCTTGCGGTATCTCCTACAGGGAAAGTGCCAGGAGGGAAAAGTGAGGATTATGTTTAGACTTTCTCGGAACTGCTTCAAATCAACTAGATATCTTTGTGCTGTAAATCTCCCAACAGCCAAATGTAAAAGCAGCAAACATCTCGCTGTATGTCCCACATCCAAAGTGCCAAGAGAGAGCTTGCTCTCCCTGTCTTTGAGTACTGTTTGCACTGTCCCGATTACCTCTTTGCTAACATTCTCTTCAGAGCTGCAGTGAAACCAGGAACCACGTGGAGAAGGCACCCACACTGAAAGTGCCTGGAGGGAACATTGGGGCTTCTTCTCAGTGTCTCTGACATAGGGTTTCACTGTCCCGGGAAACTCTCTGCTAACACCCTGCAGAGCGCTGTGCCCAATATACAGAAACGTCTTGCGGTATCCCCTACAGGGAAAGTGCCAGGAGGGAATAGTGAGGATTATGTTTAGACTTTCTCGGAACTGCTTCAAATCAACTAGATATCTTTGTGCTGTAAATCTCCCAACAGCCAAATGTAAAAGCAGCAAACATCTCGCTGTATGTCCCACATCCAAAGTGCCAAGAGAGAGCTTGCTCTCCCTGTCTTTGAGTACTGTTTGCACTGTCCCGATTACCTCTTTGCTAACATTCTCTTCAGAGCTGCAGTGAAACCAGGAACCACGTGGAGAAGGCACCCACACTGAAAGTGCCTGGAGGGAACATTGGGGCTTCTTCTCAGTGTCTCCGACATAGGGTTTCACTGTCCCGGGAAACTCTCTGCTAACACCCTGCAGAGCGCTGTGCCCAATGTACAGAAACGTCTTGCGGTATCCCCTACAGGGAAAGTGCCAGGAGGGAAAAGTGAGGATTATGTTTAGACTTTCTCGGAACTGCTTCAAATCAACTAGATATCTTTGTGCTGTAAATCTCCCAACAGCCAAATGTAAAAGCAGCAAACATCTCGCTGTATGTCCCACATCCAAAGTGCCAAGAGAGTAATGTAGAGCTTGCTCTCCCTGTCTTTGAGTACTGTTTGCACTGTCCCGATTACCTCTTTGCTAACATTCTCTTCAGAGCTGCAGTGAAACCAGGAACCACGTGGAGAAGGCACCCACACTGAAAGTGCCTGGAGGGAACATTGGGGCTTCTTCTCAGTGTCTCTGACATAGGGTTTCACTGTCCCGGGAAACTCTCTGCTAACACCCTGCAGAGCGCTGTGCCCAATATACAGAAACGTCTTGCGGTATCTCCTACAGGGAAAGTGCCAGGAGGGAAAAGTGAGGATTATGTTTAGACTTTCTCGGAACTGCTTCAAATCAACTAGATATCTTTGTGCTGTAAATCTCCCAACAGCCAAATGTAAAAGCAGCAAACATCTCGCTGTATGTCCCACATCCAAAGTGCCAAGAGAGAGCTTGCTCTCCCTGTCTTTGAGTACTGTTTGCACTGTCCCGATTACCTCTTTGCTAACATTCTCTTCAGAGCTGCAGTGAAACCAGGAACCACGTGGAGAAGGCACCCACACTGAAAGTGCCTGGAGGGAACATTGGGGCTTCTTCTCAGTGTCTCTGACATAGGGTTTCACTGTCCCGGGAAACTCTCTGCTAACACCCTGCAGAGCGCTGTGCCCAATGTACAGAAACGTCTTGCGGTATCCCCTACAGGGAAAGTGCCAGGAGGGAAAAGTGAGGATTATGTTTAGACTTTCTCGGAACTGCTTCAAATCAACTAGATATCTTTGTGCTGTAAATCTCCCAACAGCCAAATGTAAAAGCAGCAAACATCTCGCTGTATGTCCGACATCCAAAGTGCCAAGAGAGTAATGTAGAGCTTGCTCTCCCTGTCTTTGAGTACTGTTTGCACTGTCCCGATTACCTCTTTGCTAACATTCTCTTCAGAGCTGCAGTGAAACCAGGAACCACGTGGAGAAGGCACCCACACTGAAAGTGCCTGGAGGGAACATTGGGGCTTCTTCTCAGTGTCTCTGACATAGGGTTTCACTGTCCCGGGAAACTCTCTGCTAACACCCTGCAGAGCGCTGTGCCCAATATACAGAAACGTCTTGCGGTATCCCCTACAGGGAAAGTGCCAGGAGGGAAAAGTGAGGATTATGCTTAGACTTTCTCGGAACTGCTTCAAATCAACTAGATATCTTTGTGCTGTAAATCTCCCAACAGCCAAATGTAAAAGCAGCAAACATCTCGCTGTATGTCCCACATCCAAAGTGCCAAGAGAGAGCTTGCTCTCCCTGTCTTTGAGTACTGTTTGCACTGTCCCGATTACCTCTTTGCTAACATTCTCTTCAGAGCTGCAGTGAAACCAGGAACCACGTGGAGAAGGCACCCACACTGAAAGTGCCTGGAGGGAACATTGGGGCTTCTTCTCAGTGTCTCTGACATAGGGTTTCACTGTCCCGGGAAACTCTCTGCTAACACCCTGCAGAGCGCTGTGCCCAATATACAGAAACGTCTTGCGGTATCCCCTACAGGGAAAGTGCCAGGAGGGAATAGTGAGGATTATGCTTAGACTTTCTCGGAACTGCTTCAAATCAACTAGATATCTTTGTGCTGTAAATCTCCCAACAGCCAAATGTAAAAGCAGCAAACATCTCGCTGTATGTCCCACATCCAAAGTGCCAAGAGAGAGCTTGCTCTCCCTGTCTTTGAGTACTGTTTGCACTGTCCCGATTACCTCTTTGCTAACATTCTCTTCAGAGCTGCAGTGAAACCAGGAACCACGTGGAGAAGGCACCCACACTGAAAGTGCCTGGAGGGAACATTGGGGCTTCTTCTCAGTGTCTCTGACATAGGGTTTCACTGTCCCGGGAAACTCTCTGCTAACACCCTGCAGAGCGCTGTGCCCAATATACAGAAACGTCTTGCGGTATCTCCTACAGGGAAAGTGCCAGGAGGGAAAAGTGAGGATTATGTTTAGACTTTCTCGGAACTGCTTCAAATCAACTAGATATCTTTGTGCTGTAAATCTCCCAACAGCCAAATGTAAAAGCAGCAAACATCTCGCTGTATGTCCCACATCCAAAGTGCCAAGAGAGAGCTTGCTCTCCCTGTCTTTGAGTACTGTTTGCACTGTCCCGATTACCTCTTTGCTAACATTCTCTTCAGAGCTGCAGTGAAACCAGGAACCACGTGGAGAAGGCACCCACACTGAAAGTGCCTGGAGGGAACATTGGGGCTTCTTCTCAGTGTCTCTGACATAGGGTTTCACTGTCCCGGGAAACTCTCTGCTAACACCCTGCAGAGCGCTGTGCCCAATATACAGAAACGTCTTGCGGTATCCCCTACAGGGAAAGTGCCAGGAGGGAATAGTGAGGATTATGTTTAGACTTTCTCGGAACTGCTTCAAATCAACTAGATATCTTTGTGCTGTAAATCTCCCAACAGCCAAATGTAAAAGCAGCAAACATCTCGCTGTATGTCCCACATCGAAAGTGCCAAGAGAGAGCTTGCTCTCCCTGTCTTTGAGTACTGTTTGCACTGTCCCGATTACCTCTTTGCTAACATTCTCTTCAGAGCTGCAGTGAAACCAGGAACCACGTGGAGAAGGCACCCACACTGAAAGTGCCTGGAGTGAACATTGGGGCTTCTTCTCAGTGTCTCCGACATAGGGTTTCACTGTCCCGGGAAACTCTCTGCTAACACCCTGCAGAGCGCTGTGCCCAATGTACAGAAACGTCTTGCGGTATCTCCTACAGGGAAAGTGCCAGGAGGGAAAAGTGAGGATTATGTTCAGACTTTCTCGGAACTGCTTCAAATCAACTAGATATCTTTGTGCTGTAAATCTCCCAACAGCCAAATGTAAAAGCAGCAAACATCTCGCTGTATGTCCCACATCCAAAGTGCCAAGAGAGTAATGTAGAGCTTGCTCTCCCTGTCTTTGAGTACTGTTTGCACTGTCCCGATTACCTCTTTGCTAACATTCTCTTCAGAGCTGCAGTGAAACCAGGAACCACGTGGAGAAGGCACCCACACTGAAAGTGCCTGGAGGGAACATTGGGGCTTCTTCTCAGTGTCTCTGACATAGGGTTTCACTGTCCCGGGAAACTCTCTGCTAACACCCTGCAGAGCGCTGTGCCCAATATACAGAAACGTCTTGCGGTATCTCCTACAGGGAAAGTGCCAGGAGGGAAAAGTGAGGATTATGTTTAGACTTTCTCGGAACTGCTTCAAATCAACTAGATATCTTTGTGCTGTAAATCTCCCAACAGCCAAATGTAAAAGCAGCAAACATCTCGCTGTATGTCCCACATCCAAAGTGCCAAGAGAGAGCTTGCTCTCCCTGTCTTTGAGTACTGTTTGCACTGTCCCGATTACCTCTTTGCTAACATTCTCTTCAGAGCTGCAGTGAAACCAGGAACCACGTGGAGAAGGCACCCACACTGAAAGTGCCTGGAGGGAACATTGGGGCTTCTTCTCAGTGTCTCTGACATAGGGTTTCACTGTCCCGGGAAACTCTCTGCTAACACCCTGCAGAGCGCTGTGCCCAATGTACAGAAACGTCTTGCGGTATCCCCTACAGGGAAAGTGCCAGGAGGGAAAAGTGAGGATTATGTTTAGACTTTCTCGGAACTGCTTCAAATCAACTAGATATCTTTGTGCTGTAAATCTCCCAACAGCCAAATGTAAAAGCAGCAAACATCTCGCTGTATGTCCCACATCCAAAGTGCCAAGAGAGTAATGTAGAGCTTGCTCTCCCTGTCTTTGAGTACTGTTTGCACTGTCCCGATTACCTCTTTGCTAACATTCTCTTCAGAGCTGCAGTGAAACCAGGAACCACGTGGAGAAGGCACCCACACTGAAAGTGCCTGGAGGGAACATTGGGGCTTCTTCTCAGTGTCTCTGACATAGGGTTTCACTGTCCCGGGAAACTCTCTGCTAACACCCTGCAGAGCGCTGTGCCCAATATACAGAAACGTCTTGCGGTATCTCCTACAGGGAAAGTGCCAGGAGGGAAAAGTGAGGATTATGTTTAGACTTTCTCGGAACTGCTTCAAATCAACTAGATATCTTTGTGCTGTAAATCTCCCAACAGCCAAATGTAAAAGCAGCAAACATCTCGCTGTATGTCCCACATCCAAAGTGCCAAGAGAGAGCTTGCTCTCCCTGTCTTTGAGTACTGTTTGCACTGTCCCGATTACCTCTTTGCTAACATTCTCTTCAGAGCTGCAGTGAAACCAGGAACCACGTGGAGAAGGCACCCACACTGAAAGTGCCTGGAGGGAACATTGGGGCTTCTTCTCAGTGTCTCTGACATAGGGTTTCACTGTCCCGGGAAACTCTCTGCTAACACCCTGCAGAGCGCTGTGCCCAATATACAGAAACGTCTTGCGGTATCCCCTACAGGGAAAGTGCCAGGAGGGAATAGTGAGGATTATGTTTAGACTTTCTCGGAACTGCTTCAAATCAACTAGATATCTTTGTGCTGTAAATCTCCCAACAGCCAAATGTAAAAGCAGCAAACATCTCGCTGTATGTCCCACATCGAAAGTGCCAAGAGAGAGCTTGCTCTCCCTGTCTTTGAGTACTGTTTGCACTGTCCCGATTACCTCTTTGCTAACATTCTCTTCAGAGCTGCAGTGAAACCAGGAACCACGTGGAGAAGGCACCCACACTGAAAGTGCCTGGAGTGAACATTGGGGCTTCTTCTCAGTGTCTCCGACATAGGGTTTCACTGTCCCGGGAAACTCTCTGCTAACACCCTGCAGAGCGCTGTGCCCAATGTACAGAAACGTCTTGCGGTATCCCCTACAGGGAAAGTGCCAGGAGGGAAAAGTGAGGATTATGTTCAGACTTTCTCGGAACTGCTTCAAATCAACTAGATATCTTTGTGCTGTAAATCTCCCAACAGCCAAATGTAAAAGCAGCAAACATCTCGCTGTATGTCCCACATCCAAAGTGCCAAGAGAGTAATGTAGAGCTTGCTCTCCCTGTCTTTGAGTACTGTTTGCACTGTCCCGATTACCTCTTTGCTAACATTCTCTTCAGAGCTGCAGTGAAACCAGGAACCACGTGGAGAAGGCACCCACACTGAAAGTGCCTGGAGGGAACATTGGGGCTTCTTCTCAGTGTCTCTGACATAGGGTTTCACTGTCCCGGGAAACTCTCTGCTAACACCCTGCAGAGCGCTGTGCCCAATATACAGAAACGTCTTGCGGTATCTCCTACAGGGAAAGTGCCAGGAGGGAAAAGTGAGGATTATGTTTAGACTTTCTCGGAACTGCTTCAAATCAACTAGATATCTTTGTGCTGTAAATCTCCCAACAGCCAAATGTAAAAGCAGCAAACATCTCGCTGTATGTCCCACATCCAAAGTGCCAAGAGAGAGCTTGCTCTCCCTGTCTTTGAGTACTGTTTGCACTGTCCCGATTACCTCTTTGCTAACATTCTCTTCAGAGCTGCAGTGAAACCAGGAACCACGTGGAGAAGGCACCCACACTGAAAGTGCCTGGAGGGAACATTGGGGCTTCTTCTCAGTGTCTCTGACATAGGGTTTCACTGTCCCGGGAAACTCTCTGCTAACACCCTGCAGAGCGCTGTGCCCAATGTACAGAAACGTCTTGCGGTATCCCCTACAGGGAAAGTGCCAGGAGGGAAAAGTGAGGATTATGTTTAGACTTTCTCGGAACTGCTTCAAATCAACTAGATATCTTTGTGCTGTAAATCTCCCAACAGCCAAATGTAAAAGCAGCAAACATCTCGCTGTATGTCCCACATCCAAAGTGCCAAGAGAGTAATGTAGAGCTTGCTCTCCCTGTCTTTGAGTACTGTTTGCACTGTCCCGATTACCTCTTTGCTAACATTCTCTTCAGAGCTGCAGTGAAACCAGGAACCACGTGGAGAAGGCACCCACACTGAAAGTGCCTGGAGGGAACATTGGGGCTTCTTCTCAGTGTCTCTGACATAGGGTTTCACTGTCCCGGGAAACTCTCTGCTAACACCCTGCAGAGCGCTGTGCCCAATATACAGAAACGTCTTGCGGTATCTCCTACAGGGAAAGTGCCAGGAGGGAAAAGTGAGGATTATGTTTAGACTTTCTCGGAACTGCTTCAAATCAACTAGATATCTTTGTGCTGTAAATCTCCCAACAGCCAAATGTAAAAGCAGCAAACATCTCGCTGTATGTCCCACATCCAAAGTGCCAAGAGAGTAATGTAGAGCTTGCTCTCCCTGTCTTTGAGTACTGTTTGCACTGTCCCGATTACCTCTTTGCTAACATTCTCTTCAGAGCTGCAGTGAAACCAGGAACCACGTGGAGAAGGCACCCACACTGAAAGTGCCTGGAGGGAACATTGGGGCTTCTTCTCAGTGTCTCTGACATAGGGTTTCACTGTCCCGGGAAACTCTCTGCTAACACCCTGCAGAGCGCTGTGCCCAATATACAGAAACGTCTTGCGGTATCTCCTACAGGGAAAGTGCCAGGAGGGAAAAGTGAGGATTATGTTTAGACCTTCTCGGAACTGCTTCAAATCAACTAGATATCTTTGTGCTGTAAATCTCCCAACAGCCAAATGTAAAAGCAGCAAACATCTCGCTGTATGTCCCACATCCAAAGTGCCAAGAGAGAGCTTGCTCTCCCTGTCTTTGAGTACTGTTTGCACTGTCCCGATTACCTCTTTGCTAACATTCTCTTCAGAGCTGCAGTGAAACCAGAAACCACGTGGAGAAGGCACCCACACTGAAAGTGCCTGGAGGGAACATTGGGGCTTCTTCTCAGTGTCTCTGACATAGGGTTTCACTGTCCCGGGAAACTCTCTGCTAACACCCTGCAGAGCGCTGTGCCCAATATACAGAAACGTCTTGCGGTATCCCCTACAGGGAAAGTGCCAGGAGGGAAAAGTGAGGATTATGCTTAGACTTTCTCGGAACTGCTTCAAATCAACTAGATATCTTTGTGCTGTAAATCTCCCAACAGCCAAATGTAAAAGCAGCAAACATCTTGCTGTATGTCCCACATCCAAAGTGCCAAGAGAGAGCTTGCTCTCCCTGTCTTTGAGTACTGTTTGCACTGTCCCGATTACCTCTTTGCTAACATTCTCTTCAGAGCTGCAGTGAAACCAGGAACCACGTGGAGAAGGCACCCACACTGAAAGTGCCTGGAGGGAACACTGGGGCTTCTTCTCAGTGTCTCTGACATAGGGTTTCACTGTCCCGGGAAACTCTCTGCTAACACCCTGCAGAGCGCTGTGCCCAATATACAGAAACGTCTTGCGGTATCCCCTACAGGGAAAGTGCCAGGAGGGAAAAGTGAGGATTATGCTTAGACTTTCTCGGAACTGCTACAAATCAACTAGATATCTTTGTGCTGTAAATCTCCCAACAGCCAAATGTAAAAGCAGCAAACATCTCGCTGTATGTCCCACATCCAAAGTGCCAAGAGAGTAATGTAGAGCTTGCTCTCCCTGTCTTTGAGTACTGTTTGCACTGTCCCGATTACCTCTTTGCTAACATTCTCTTCAGAGCTGCAGTGAAACCAGGAACCACGTGGAGAAGGCACCCACACTGAAAGTGCCTGGAGGGAACATTGGGGCTTCTTCTCAGTGTCTCTGACATAGGGTTTCACTGTCCCGGGAAACTCTCTGCTAACACCCTGCAGAGCGCTGTGCCCAATATACAGAAACGTCTTGCGGTATCTCCTACAGGGAAAGTGCCAGGAGGGAAAAGTGAGGATTATGTTTAGACTTTCTCGGAACTGCTTCAAATCAACTAGATATCTTTGTGCTGTAAATCTCCAAACAGCCAAATGTAAAAGCAGCAAACATCTCGCTGTATGTCCCACATCCAAAGTGCCAAGAGAGAGCTTGCTCTCCCTGTCTTTGAGTACTGTTTGCACTGTCCCGATTACCTCTTTGCTAACATTCTCTTCAGAGCTGCAGTGAAACCAGGAACCACGTGGAGAAGGCACCCACACTGAAAGTGCCTGGAGGGAACATTGGGGCTTCTTCTCAGTGTCTCTGACATAGGGTTTCACTGTCCCGGGAAACTCTCTGCTAACACCCTGCAGAGCGCTGTGCCCAATATACAGAAACGTCTTGCGGTATCCCCTACAGGGAAAGTGCCAGGAGGGAAAACTGAGGATTATGCTTAGACTTTCTCGGAACTGCTTCAAAAAAAGCCTTGTTCTAAAGCTCTTTGGGAACGGCTTGCGTAGCCCCACACACCTGGGGGCTGCAGGCTTTCCTGCTGCCTTCAGCCTCAAAACCACCCTTTCCCAAATGGCGCCACGCCAGGCACAAAAATGGCCATATGTCTGGAGTTTGGTCCCACACCCAAAGAGCCAGCAGGGAAAACTATGCCTTGTTCTAAAGCTCTTTGGGAACCGTTTGCGTAGGCCCACACACCTGGGGGCTGCAGGCTTTCCTGCTGCCTTCAGCCTCAAAACCACCCTTTCCCACTTGGCCCCGCGCCAGGCACAAAAATGGCCATATGTCTGGAGACTGGTCCCACGCCCAAAGAGCCAGCAGGGAAAACTATGCCTCGTTCTAAAGCTCTTTGGGAACCGCTTGCGTAGCCCCACACACCTGGGGGCTGCAGGCTTTCCTGCTGCCTTCAGACTCAAAACCACCCTTTCCCACTTGGCATCGCGCCAGGCCCAAAAATGGCCATATGTCTGGAGACTGGTCCCACGCCCAAAGAGCCAGCAGGGAAAACTATGCCTTGTTCTAAAGCTCTTTGGGAACCGCTTGCGTAGCCCCACACACCTGGGGGCTGCAGGCTTTCCTGCTGCCTTCAGACTCAAAACCACCCTTTCCCACTTGTCGCTGCGCCAGGCCCAAAAATGGCCATATATCTGGAGACTGATCCCACGCCCATTGAGCCAGCAGAGAAAACTATGCCTTGTTCTAAAGCTCTTTGGGAACCTCTTGCGTAGGCCCACACACCTGGGGGCTGCAGGCTTTCCTGCTGCCTTCAGCCTCAAAACCACCCTTTCCCACTTGGCCCAGCGCCAGGCACAAAAATGGCCATATATCTGGAGACTGGTCCCACGCCCAAAGAGCCAGCAGGGAAAACTATGCCTTGTTCTAAGGCTCTTTGGGAACCGCTTGCGTAGCCCCACACAAACTCGGGGCTGCAGGCTTTTCTCGCGCTTTCAGCCTCAAAACCACCCTTTCCCACTTGGCGCCGCGCCAGGCCCAAAAAAGGCCATATGTCTGGAGACTGGTCCCACGCCCAAAGAGCCAGCAGGGAAAACTATGCCTTGTTCTAAAGCTCTTTGGGAACCGCTTGCGTAGCCCCACACACCTGGGGGCTGCAGGCTTTCCTGCTCTCTTCAGCCTCAGAAGAACCCTTTCGCACTTGGCGCCGCGCCAGGCCCAAAAATGGCCTTATGTCTGAAGATTGGTCCCACGCCCAAAGAGCCAGCAGGGAAAACTATGCCTTGTTCTAAAGCTCTTTGGGAACCTCTTGAGTAGCCCCACACACCTGGGGGCTGCAGGCTTTCCTGCTGCCTTCAGCCTCAAAACAACCCTTTCCCACTTGGCGCTGCGCCAGGCCCAAAAATGGCCATATATCTGGAGACTGGTCCCACGCCCAAAGAGCCAGCAGGGAAAACTATGCCTTGTTCTAAAGCTCTTTGGGAACCGCTTGCGTAGCCCCACACACCTGGGGGCTGCAGGCTTTCCTGCTGCCTTCAGACTCAAAACAACCCTTTCCCACTTGGCGCTGCGCCAGGCCCAAAAATGGCCATATATCTGGAGACTGGTCCCACGCCCAAAGAGCCAGCAGGGAAAACTATGCCTTGTTCTAAAGCTTTTGGGAACCGCTTGCGTAGCCCCAGAGACGTGGGGGCTGCAGGCTTTCCTGCTGCCTTCAGCCTCAAAAACACCCTTTCCCACTTGGCGCCGCGCCAGGCCCAAAAATGGCCATATGTCTGGAGACTGGTCCCACGCCCAAAGAGCCAGCAGGGAAAACTATGCCTTGTTCTAAAGCTCTTTGGGAACCGCTTGCGTAGCCCCACACACCTGGGGGCTGCAGGCTTTCCTGCTGCCTTCAGTCTCAAAACCACCCTTTTCCACATGGCGTCACGCCAGGCACAAAAATGGCCATATGTCTGGAGGTTGGTCCCACGCCCAAAGAGCCAGCAGGGAAAACTATGCCTTGTTCTAAAGCTCTTTGGGAACCGCTTGCGTAGCCCCACACACCTGGGGGCTGCAGGCTTTCCTGCTCTCTTCAGCCTCAGAAGAACCCTTTCGCACTTGGCGCTGCGCCAGGCCCAAAAATGGCCAGATATCTGGAGACTGGTCCCACGCCCAAAGAGCCAGCAGGGAAAACTATGCCTTGTTCTAAAGCTCTTTGGGAACCGCTTGCGTAGCCCCACACACCTGGGGGCTGCAGGCTTTCCTGCTGCCTTCAGACTCAAAACCACCCTTTCCCACTTGGCCCCGCGCCAGGCACAAAAATGGCCATATGTCTGGAGACTGGTCCCACGCCCAAAGAGCCAGCAGGGAAAACTATGCCTTGTTCTAAAGCTCTTTGGGAACCGCTTGCGTAGCCCCACACAAACTGGGGGCAGCAAGCTTTTCTCTCACTTTCAGCCTCAAAACCACCCTTTCCCACTTGGCGCTGCGCCAGGCACAAAAATGGCCATATGTCTGGAGACTGGTCCCACGCCCAAAGAGCTAGCAGGGAAAACTATGCCTTGTTCTAAAGCTCTTTGGGAACCGCTTGCGTAGCCCCACACACCTGGGGGCTGCAGGCTTTCCTGCTGCCTTCAGCCTCAAAACCACCCTTTCCCACTTGGCCCCGCGCCACGCCCAAAAATGGCCATATCTCTGGAGACTGGTCCCACGCCCAAAGAGCCAGCAGGGAAAAATATGCCTTGTTCTAAAGCTCTTTGGGAACCGCATGCGTAGCCCCTCACACCTGGGGGCTGAAGGCTTTCCTGCTGCCTTCAGCCTCAAAACAACCCTTTTCCACATGGCGTCAGCCAGGCACAAAAATGGCCATATGTCTGGAGACTGATCCCACGCCCAAAAAGCCAGCAGGGAAAACTATGCCTTGTTCTAAAGCTCTTTGGGAACCGCTTGCGTAGCCCCACAGAAACGGGGGGCTGCAGGCTTTTCTCGCGCTTTCAGCCTCAAAACCCCCCTTTCCCACTTGGCATCACGCCAGGCCCAAAAATGGCCATATGTCTGGAGACTGGTCCCACGCCCAAAGAGCCAGCAGGGAAAACTATGCCTTGTTCTAAAGCTCTTTGGGAACCTCTTGCGTAGGGCCACACACCTGGGGGCTGCAGGCTTTCCTGCTCTCTTCAGCCTCAAAAGAACCCTTTCCCACTTGGCTCCGCGCCAGGCACAAAAATGGCCATATGTCTGGAGACTGGTCCCACGCCCAAAGAGCCAGCAGGGAAAACTATGCCTTGTTCTAAAGCTCTTTGGGAACCGCTTGCGTGGCCCCACAGACCTGCGGGCTGCAGGCTTTCTTGCTGCCTTCAACCTCAGAAGCACCCTTTTCCACATGGCGTCACGCCAGGCACAAAAATGGCCATATGTCTGGAGGTTGGTCCCACGCCCAAAGAGCCAGCAGGGAAAACTATGCCTTGTTCTAAACCTCTTTGGGAACCGCTTGCGTAGCCCCACACACCTGGGGGCTGCAGGCTTTCCTGCTGCCTTCAGCCTCAAAACCACCCTTTCCCACTTGGCGCTGCGCCAGGCCCAAAAATGGCCATATGTCAGGAGACTGGTCCCATGCCCAAAGAGCCAGCAGGGAAAACTATGCCTTGTTCTAAAGCTCTTTGGGAACGGCTTGCGTAGCCCCACAGACCCTGGGGGCTGCAGGCTTTCCTGCTGCCTTCAGACTCAAAACCACCCTTTCCCACTTGGCCCCGCGCCAGGCACAAAAATGGCCATATATCTGGAGACTGGTCCCACGCCCAAAGAGCCAGCAGGGAAAACTATGCCTTGTTCTAAAGCTCTTTGGGAACCGCTTGCATGGCCCCACAGACCTGCGGGCTGCCGGCTTTCCTGCTGCCTTCAACCTCAGGAGCACCCTTTTCCACATGGCGTCACGCCAGACACAAAAATGGCCATATGTCTGGAGACTGGTTCCAAGCCCAAAGAGCCAGCAGGGAAAACTATGCCTTGTTCTAAAGCTCTTTGGGAACCACTTGCGTAGCCCCACAGACATGGGGGCTGCAGGCTTTCCTGCTGCCTTCAGCCTCAAAACCACCCTTTTCGACATGGCATCACGCCAGACACAAAAATGGCCATATATCTGGAGTTTGGTCCCACGCCCAAAGAGCCAGCAGGGAAAACTATGCCTTGTTCTAAAGCTCTTTGGGAACCGCTTGCGTGGCCCCACACACCTGGGGGCTGCAGGCTTTCCTGCTGCCTTCAGCCTCAAAACAACCCTTTCCCACTTGGCCCCACGCCAGGCACAAAAATGGCCATATGTCTGGAGGTTGGTCCCACGCCCAAAGAGCCAGCAGGGAAAACTATGCCTTGTTCTAAAGCTCTTTGGGAACCGCTTGCGTAGCCCAACACACCTGGGGGCTGCAGGCTTTCCTGCTGCCTTCAGCCTCAAAACAACCGTTTTCCACATGGCGTCACGCCAGGCACAAAAATGGCCATATGTCTGGAGACTGGTCCCACGCCCAAAGAGCCGGCAGGGAAAACTATGCCTTGTTCTAAAGCTCTTTGGGAACCGCTTGCGTAGCCCCACACACCTGGGGGCTGCAGGCTTTCCTGCTGCCTTCAGACTCAAAACGACCCTTTCCCACTTGGCCCCGCCAGGCACAAAAATAGCCATATGTCTGGAGACTGGTCCCTTTCCCAAAGAGCCAGCAGGGAAAACTATGCCTTGTTCTAAAGCTCTTTGGGAACCGCTTGCGTGGCCCCACACAGCTAGGGGCTGCAGGCTTTCCTGCTGCCTTCAGCATCAGAAGAACCCTTTCGCACTTGACCCTGCGCCAGGCCCAAAAATGGCCATATCTCTGGAGACTGGTCCCACGCCCAAAGAGCCAGCAGGGAAAACTATGCCTTGTTCTAAAGCTCTTTGGGAACCGCTTGCGTGGCCCCACAGACCTGCGGGCTGCCGGCTTTCCTGCTGCCTTCAACCTCAGAAGCACCCTTTTCCACATGGCGTCACGCCAGACACAAAAATGGCCATATGTCTGGAGACTGGTTCCAAGCCCAAAGAGCCAGCAGGGAAAACTATGCCTTGTTCTAAAGCTCTTTGGGAACCACTTGCGTAGCCCCACAGACATGGGGGCTGCAGGCTTTCCTGCTGCCTTCAGCCTCAAAACCACCCTTTTCGACATGGCATCACGCCAGACACAAAAATGGCCATATGTCTGGAGGTTGGTCCCACGCCCAAAGAGCCAGGAGGGAAAACTATGCCTTGTTCTAAAGCTCTTTGGGAACCGCTTGCGTAGCCCCACAGACCTGGGGGCTGCAGGCTTTCCTGCTCTCTTCAGCCTCAAAAGAAACCTTTCGCAATTGGCGCCGCGCCAGGCCCAAAAATGGCCATATGTCTGAAGATTGGTCCCACGCCCAAAGAGCCAGCAGGGAAAACTATGCCTTGTTCTAAAGCTCTTTGGGAACCGCTTGCGTAGCCCCACACACCTGGGGGCTGCAGGCTTTCCTGCTGCCTTCAGCCTCAAAACAACCGTTTTCCACATGGCGTCACGCCAGGCACAAAAATGGCCATATGTCTGGAGACTGGTCCCACGCCCAAAGAGCCGGCAGGGAAAACTATGCCTTGTTCTAAAGCTCTTTGGGAACCGCTTGCGTAGCCCCACACACCTGGGGGCTGCAGGCTTTCCTGCTGCCTTCAGACTCAAAACGACCCTTTCCCACTTGGCACGCCAGGCACAAAAATAGCCATATGTCTGGAGACTGGTCCCTTTCCCAAAGAGCCAGCAGGGAAAACTATGCCTTGTTCTAAAGCTCTTTGGGAACCGCTTGCGTGGCCCCACAGACCTGCGGGCTGCAGGCTTTCCTGCTGCCTTCAGCCTCAAAACCACCCTTTCAGACATGGCGCCAAGCCAGGCCCAAAAATGGCCATATGTCTGGAGGTTGGTCCCTCGCCCAAAGAGCCAGCAGGGAAAACTATGCCTTGCTCTAAAGCTCTTTGGGAACCGTTTGCGTAGCCCCACACACCTGGGGGCTGCAGGCTTTCCTGCTCTCTTCAGCCTCAAAACCACCCTTTTCCACATGGCGTCACGCCAGGCACAAAAATGGCCATATGTATGGAGGTTAGTCCCACGCCCAAAGAGCCAGCAGGGAAAACTATGCCTTGTTCTAAAGCTCTTTGGGAACGGCTTGCGTAGCCCCACACACCTGGGGGCTGCAGGCCTTCCTGCTCTCTTCAGCATCAGAAGAACCCTTTCCCACTTGGCGCCGCGCCAGGCCCAAAAATGGCCATATGTCTGGAGGTTGGTCCCACGCCCAAAGAGCCAGCAGGGAAAACTATGCCTTGTTCTAAAGCTCTTTGGGAACCGCTTGCGTAGCCCCACACACCTGGGGGCTGCAGGCTTTCCTGCTGCCTTCAGCCTCAAAAACACCCTTTCCCACTTGGCGCTGCGTCAGGCACAAAAATGGCCATATCTCTGGAGACTGGTCCCACGCCCAAAGAGCCAGCAGGGAAAACTATGCCTTGTTCTAAAGCTCTTTGGGAACGGCTTGCGTAGCCCCACACACCTGGGGGCTGCAGGCTTTCCTGCTGCCTTCAGACTCAAAACCACCCTTTCCCACTTGGCGCTGCGCCATGCACAAAAATGGCCATATGTCTGGAGGTTGGTCCCACGCCCAAAGAGCCAGCAGGGAAAACTATGCCTTGTTCTAAAGCTCTTTGGGAACCGCTTGCGTAGCCCCACACACCTGGGGGCTGCAGGCTTTCCTGCTGCCTTCAGCCTCAAAAACACCCTTTCCCACTTGGCCCCGAGCCAGGCACAAAAATGGCCATATGTCTGGAGACTGGTCCCACGCCCAAAGAGCCAGCAGGGAAAACTATGCCTTGTTCTAAGGCTCTTTGGGAACCGCTTGCGTAGCCCCACACAAACTGGGGCGGGGAGGCTTTTCTCGCGCTTTCAGCCTCAAAACCACGCTTTCCCACTTGGCGCCGCGCCAGGCCCAAAAATGGCCATATGTCTGGAGACTGGTCCCACGCCCAAATAGCCAGCAGGGAAAACTATGCCTTGTTCTAAAGCTCTTTGGGAACTGCTTGCGTAGCCCCACACACCTGGGGGCTGCAGGCTTTCCTGCTCTCTTCAGCCTCAGAAGAACCCTTTCGCACTTGGAGCCGCGCCAGGCCCAAAAATGGCCATATGTCTGAAAATTGGTCCCACGCCCAAACAGCCAGCAGGGAAAACTATGCCTTGTTCTAAAGCTCTTTGGGAACCGCTTGCGTAGCCCCACACACCTGGGGGCTGCAGGCTTTCCTGCTGCCTTCAGCCTCAAAACCACCCTTTCCCACTTGGCGCTGCGCCAGGCCCAAAAATGGCCATATATCTGGAGACTGGTCCCACGCCCAAAGAGCCAGCAGGGAAAACTATGCCTTGTTCTAAAGCTCTTTGGGAACCGCTTGCGTAGCCCCACACACCTGGGGGCTGCAGGCTTTCCTGCTGCCTTCAGACTCAAAACAACCCTTTCCCACTTGGCATCGCGCCAGGCCCAAAAATGGCCATATGTCTGGAGACTGGTCCCACGCCCAAAGAGCCAGCAGGGAAAACTATGCCTTGTTCTAAAGCTCTTTGGGAACCGCTTGCGTAGCCCCACACACCTGGGGGCTGCAGGCTTTCCTGCTGCCTTCAGACTCAAAACCACCCTTTCCCACTTGTCGCTGCGCCAGGCCCAAAAATGGCCATATATCTGGAGACTGATCCCACGCCCATTGAGCCAGCAGAGAAAACTATGCCTTGTTCTAAAGCTCTTTGGGAATCGCTTGCGTAGCCCCACACACCTGGGGGCTGCAGGCTTTTCTCGCGCTTTCAGCCTCAAAACCACCCTTTTCCACTTGGCGCTGCGCCAGGCCCAAAAATGGCCATATGTCTGGAGACTGGTCCCACGCCCAAAGAGCCAGCAGGGAAAACTATGCCTTGTTCTAAAGCTCTTTGGGAACCGCTTGTGTAGGCCCACAGACCTGGGGGCTGCAGGCTTTCCTGCTGCCTTCAGCCTCAAAACCACCCTTTCCCACATGGCGCCAAGCCAGGCCCAAAAATGGCCATATGTCTGGAGACTGGTCCCATGCCCAAAGAGCCAGCAGGGAAAACTATGCCTTGTTCTAAAGCTCTTTGGTAACCGCTTGCGTAGCCCCACACACCTGTGGGCTGCAGGCTTTCCTGCTGCCTTCAGCCTCAAAACCACCCTTTTCCACATGGCGTCACGCCAGGCACAAAAATGGCCATATGTCTGGAGGTTAGTCCCACGCCCAAAGAGCCAGCAGGGAAAACTATGCCTTGTTCTAAAGCTCTTTGGGAACGGCTTGCGTAGCCCCACACACCTGGGGGCTGCAGGCTTTCCTGCTCTCTTCAGCATCAGAAGAACCCTTTCGCACTTGACGCTGCGCCAGGCCCAAAAATGGCCATATCTCTGGAGACTGGTCCCACGCCCAAAGAGCCAGCAGGGAAAACTATGTCTTGTTCTAAAGCTCTTTGGGAACCGCTTGCGTAGCCCCACACACCTGGGGGCTGCAGGCTTTCCTGCTGCCTTCAGCCTCAAAAACACCCTTTCCCACTTGGCGCTGCGCCGGGCACAAAAATGGCCATATCTCTGGAGACTGGTCCCACGCCCAAAGAGCCAGCAGGGAAAACTATGCCTTGTTCTAAAGCTCTTTGGGAACCGCTTGCGTAGCCCCACACACCTGGGGGCTGCAGGCTTTCCTGCTGCCTTCAGACTCAAAACCACCCTTTCCCACTTGGCATCGCGCCAGGCACAAAAATGGCCATATGTCTGGAGGTTGGTCCCACGCCCAAAGAGCCAGCAGGGAAAACTATGCCTTGTTCTAAAGCTCTTTGGGAACCGCTTGCGTAGCCCCACAGACCTGGGGGCTGCAGGCTTTCCTGCTGCCTTCAACCTCAAAAACACCCTTTCCCACATGGCCCCGAGCCAGGCACAAAAATGGCCATATGTCTGGAGACTGGTCCCACGCCCAAAGAGCCAGCAGGGAAAACTATGCCTTGTTCTAAAGCTCTTTGGGAACGGTTTGCGTAGCCCCACACACCTGCGGCTGCAGGCTTTCCTGCTGCCTTCAGCCTCAAAACCACCCTTTCCCACTTGGCGTCACGCCAGGCCCAAAAATGGCCATATATCTGGAGACTGATCCCACGCCCAAAGAGCCAGCAGGGAAAACTATGCCTTGTTCTAAAGCTCTTTGGGAACCGCTTGCGTAGCCCCACACACCTGGGGGCTGCAGGCTTTCCTGCTGCCTTCAGCCTCAAAACCACCCTTTCCCACTTGGCGCCACGCCAGGCCCAAAAATGGCCATATGTCTGGAGTTTGGTCCCACGCCCAAAGAGCCAGCAGGGAAAACTATGCCTTGTTCTAAAGCTCTTTGGGAACCTCTTGCGTAGGCCCACACACCTGGGGGCTGCAGGCTTTCCTGCTGCCTTCAGCCTCAAAACCACCCTTTCCCACTTGGCCCCGCGCCAGGCACAAAAATGGCCATATGTCTGGAGACTGGTCCCACGCCCAAAGAGCCAGCAGGGAAAACTATGCCTTGTTCTAAGGCTCTTTGGGAACCGCTTGCGTAGCCCCACACAAACTGGGGCGGGGAGGCTTTTCTCGCGCTTTCAGCCTCAAAACCACCCTTTCCCACTTGGCGCCGCGCCAGGCCCAAAAATGGCCATATGTCTGGAGGTTGGTCCCACGCCCAAATAGCCAGCAGGGAAAACTATGCCTTGTTCTAAAGCTCTTTGGGAACCGCTTGCGTAGCCCCACACACCTGGGGGCTGCAGGCTTTCCTGCTGCCTTCAGACTCAAAACCACCCTTTCCCACTTGTCGCTGCGCCAGGCCCAAAAATGGCCATATATCTGGAGACTGATCCCACGCCCATTGAGCCAGCAGAGAAAACTATGCCTTGTTCTAAAGCTCTTTGGGAATCGCTTGCGTAGCCCCACACACCTGGGGGCTGCAGGCTTTTCTCGCGCTTTCAGCCTCAAAACCACCCTTTCCCACTTGGCCCTGCGCCAGGCCCAAAAATGGCCATATGTCTGAAGATTGGTCCCACGCCCAAAGAGCCAGCAGGGAAAACTATGCCTTGTTCTAAAGCTCTTTGGGAACCGCTTGCGTAGCCCCACAGACCTGCGGGCTGCAGGATTTCCTGCTGCCTTCAGCCTCAAAACCACCCTTTCCCACTTGGCGGTGCGCCAGGCCCAAAAATGGCCATATATCTGGAGACTGATCCCACGCCCAAAGAGCCAGCAGGGAAAACTATGCCTTGTTCTAAAGCTCTTTGGGAACCGCTTGCGTAGCCCCACAGACCTGGGGGCTGCAGGCTTTCCTGCTGCCTTCAGTCTCAAAACCACACTTTTCCACATGGCGTCACGCCAGGCACAAAAATGGCCATATGTCTGGAGACTGGTCCCACGCCCAAAGAGCCAGCAGGGAAAACTATGCCTTGTTCTAAAGCTCTTTGGGAAACGCTTGCGTAGCCCCACACACCTGGGGGCTGCAGGCTTTCCTGCTCTCTTCAGCCTCAGAAGAACCCTTTCGCACTTGGCGCCGCGCCAGGCCCAAAAATGGCCATATGTCTGGAGACTGGTCCCACGCCCAAAGAGCCAGCAGGGAAAACTATGCCTTGTTCTAAAGCTCTTTGGGAATGGCTTGCGTAGCCCCACACACCTGGGGGCTGCAGGCTTTCCTGCTGCCTTCAGACTCAAAACCACCCTTTCCCACTTGGCATCGCGCCAGGCACAAAAATGGCCATATGTCAGGAGACTGGTCCCACGCCCAAAGAGCCAGCAGGGAAAACTATGCCTTGTTCTAAAGCTCTTTGGGAACCGCTTGCGTAGCCCCACAGACCTGGGGGCTGCAGGCTTTCCTGCTGCCTTCAGCCTCAAAACCACCCTTTCCCACTTGGCGCTGCGCCAGGCCCAAAAATGGCCATATATCTGGAGACTGATCCCACGCCCAAAGAGCCAGCAGGGAAAACTATGCCTTGTTCTAAAGCTCTTTGGGAACCGCTTGCGTAGCCCCACAGACCTGGGGGCTGCAGGCTTTCCTGCTGCCTTCAGTCTCAAAACCACCCTTTTCCACATGGCGTCACGCCAGGCACAAAAATGGCCATATGTCTGGAGGTTGGTCCCACGCCCAAAGAGCCAGCAGGGAAAACTATGCCTTGTTCTAAAGCTCTTTGGGAACCGCTTGCGTAGCCCCACACACCTGGGGGCTGCAGGCTTTCCTGCTCTCTTCAGCCTCAGAAGAACCCTTTCGCACTTAGCGCCGCGCCAGGCCCAAAAATGGCCAGATATCTGGAGACTGGTCCCACGCCCAAAGAGCCAGCAGGGAAAACTATGCCTTGTTCTAAAGCTCTTTGGGAACCGCTTGCGTAGCCCCACACACCTGGGCGCTGCAGGCTTTCCTGCTGCCTTCAGCCTCAAAACCACCCTTTCCCACTTGGCCCCGCGCCAGGCCCAAAAATGGCCATATGTCTGGAGACTGGTCCCACGCCCAAAGAGCCAGCAGGGAAAACTATGCCTTGTTCTAAAGCTCTTTGGGAACCGCTTGCGTAGCCCCACAGACCCTGGGGGCTGCAGGCTTTCCTGCTGCCTTCAGCCTCAAAACCACCCTTTCCCACTTGGCGCTGCGCCAGGCCCAAAAATGGCCATATATCTGGAGACTGGTCCCACGCCCAAAGAGCCAGCAGGGAAAACTATGCCTTGTTCTAAAGCTCTTTGGGAACCGCTTGCGTAGCCCCACACACCTGGGGGCTGCAGGCTTTCCTGCTGCCTTCAGACTCAAAACAACCCTTTCCCACTTGGCATCGCGCCAGGCCCAAAAATGGCCATATGTCAGGTGACTGGTCCCACGCCCAAAGAGCCAGCAGGGAAAACTATGCCTTGTTCTAAAGCTCTTTGGGAACCGCTTGCGTAGCCCCACACACCTGGGGGCTGCAGGCTTTCCTGCTGCCTTCAGACTCAAAACCACCCTTTCCCACTTGTCGCTGCGCCAGGCCCAAAAATGGCTATATATATGGAGACTGATCCCACGCCCATTGAGCCAGCAGAGAAAACTATGCCTTGTTCTAAAGCTCTTTGGGAATCGCTTGCGTAGCCCCACACACCTGGGGGCTGCAGGCTTTTCTCGCGCTTTCAGCCTCAAAACCACCCTTTCCCACTTGGCCCTGCGCCAGGCCCAAAAATGGCCATATGTCTGAAGATTGGTCCCACGCCCAAAGAGCCAGCAGGGAAAACTATGCCTTGTTCTAAAGCTCTTTGGGAACCGCTTGCGTAGCCCCACACACCTGGGGGCTGCAGGATTTCCTGCTGCCTTCAGCCTCAAAACCACCCTTTCCCACTTGGCGCTGCGCCAGGCCCAAAAATGGCCATATATCTGGAGACTGATCCCACGCCCAAAGAGCCAGCAGGGAAAACTATGCCTTGTTCTAAAGCTCTTTGGGAACCGCTTGCGTAGCCCCACAGACCTGGGGGCTGCAGGCTTTCCTGCTGCCTTCAGTCTCAAAACCACACTTTTCCACATGGCGTCACGCCAGGCACAAAAATGGCCATATGTCTGGAGACTGGTCCCACGCCCAAAGAGCCAGCAGGGAAAACTATGCCTTGTTCTAAAGCTCTTTGGGAAACGCTTGCGTAGCCCCACACACCTGGGGGCTGCAGGCTTTCCTGCTCTCTTCAGCCTCAGAAGAACCCTTTCGCACTTGGCGCCGCGCCAGGCCCAAAAATGGCCATATGTCTGGAGACTGGTCCCACGCCCAAAGAGCCAGCAGGGAAAACTATGCCTTGTTCTAAAGCTCTTTGGGAACGGCTTGCGTAGCCCCACACACCTGGGGGCTGCAGGCTTTCCTGCTGCCTTCAGACTCAAAACCACCCTTTCCCACTTGGCATCGCGCCAGGCCCAAAAATGGCCATATGTCAGGAGACTGGTCCCACGCCCAAAGAGCCAGCAGGGAAAACTATGCCTTGTTCTAAAGCTCTTTGGGAACCGCTTGCGTAGCCCCACAGACCTGGGGGCTGCAGGCTTTCCTGCTGCCTTCAGCCTCAAAAACACCCTTTCCCACTTGGCGCTGCGCCAGGCCCAAAAATGGCCATATATCTGGAGACTGATCCCACGCCCAAAGAGCCAGCAGGGAAAACTATGCCTTGTTCTAAAGCTCTTTGGGAACCGCTTCCGTAGCCCCACAGACCTGGGGGCTGCAGGCTTTCCTGCTGCCTTCAGTCTCAAAACCACCCTTTTCCACATGGCGTCACGCCAGGCACAAAAATGGCCATATGTCTGGAGGTTGGTCCCACGCCCAAAGAGCCAGCAGGGAAAACTATGCCTTGTTCTAAAGCTCTTTGGGAACCGCTTGCGTAGCCCCACACACCTGGGGGCTGCAGGCTTTCCTGCTGCCTTCAGCCTCAGAAGAACCCTTTCGCACTTAGCGCCGCGCCAGGCCCAAAAATGGCCAGATATCTGGAGACTGGTCCCACGCCCAAAGAGCCAGCAGGGAAAACTATGCCTTGTTCTAAAGCTCTTTGGGAACCGCTTGCGTAGCCCCACACACCTGGGCGCTGCAGGCTTTCCTGCTGCCTTCAGCCTCAAAACCACCCTTTCCCACTTGGCGCTGCGGCAGGCCCAAAAATGGCCATATGTCTGGAGACTGGTCCCACGCCCAAAGAGCCAGCAGGGAAAACTATGCCTTGTTCTAAAGCTCTTTGGGAACCGCTTGCGTAGCCCCACACACCTGGGGGCTGCAGGCTTTCCTGCTGCCTTCAGACTCAAAACCACCCTTTCCCACTTGGCATCGCGCCAGGCCCAAAAATGGCCATATGTCAGGAGACTGGTCCCACGCCCAAAGAGCCAGCAGGGAAAACTATGCCTTGTTCTAAAGCTCTTTGGGAACCGCTTGCGTAGCCCCACACAAACTGGGGGCAGCAAGCTTTTCTCGCGCTTTCAGCCTCAAAACCACCCTTTCCAACTTGGCGCTGCGCCAGGCACAAAAATGGCCATATGTCTGGAGACTGGTCCCACGCCCAAAGAGCTAGCAGGGAAAAATATGCCTTGTTCTAAAGCTCTTTGGGAACCGCTTGCGTAGCCCCACACACCTGGGGGCTGCAGGCTTTCCTGCTGCCTTCAGCCTCAAAACCACCCTTTCCCACTTGGCCCCGCGCCACGCCCAAAAATGGCCATATCTCTGGAGACTGGTCCCACGCCCAAAGAGCCAGCAGGGAAAAATATGCCTTGTTCTAAAGCTCTTTGGGAACCGCTTGCGTAGCCCCACACACCTGGGGGCTGCAGGCTTTCCTGCTGCCTTCAGTCTCAAAACCACCCTTTCCCACTTGGCGTCACGCCAGGCACAAAAATGGCCATATGGCTGGAAGTTGGTCCCACGCCCAAAGAGCCAGCAGGGAAAACTATGCCTTGTTCTAAAGCTCTTTGGGAACCGCTTGCGTAGCCCCACACACCTGGGGGCTGCAGGCTTTCCTGCTGCCTTCAGCCTCAAAAGCACCCTTTCCCACTTGGCGCCGCGCCAGGCACAAAAATGGCCATATGTTTGGAGACTGGTCCCACTCCCAAAGAGCCAGCAGGGAAAACTATGCCTTGTTCTAAAGCTCTTTGGGAACCGCTTGCGTAGCCCCACACACCTGGGGGCTGCAGGCTTTCCTGCTGCCTTCAGCCTCAAAACCACCCTTTCCCACTTGGCCCCGCGCCAGGCCGAAAAATGGCCATATCTCTGGAGACTGGACCCACGCCCAAAGAGCCAGCAGGGAAAACTATGCCTTGTTCTAAAGCTCTTTGGGAACCACTTGCGTGGCCCCACAGACCTGGGGGCTGCAGGCTTTCCTGCTGCCTTCAGCCTCAAAACCACCCTTTCCCACATGGCGTCACGCCAGGCACAAAAATGGCCATATGTCTGGAGGTTGGTCCCACGCCCAAAGAGCCAGCAGGGAAAACTATGCCTTGTTCTAAAGCTCTTTGGGAACCGCTTGCGTAGCCCCACACACCTGGGGGCTGCAGGCTTTCCTGCTGCCTTCAGCCTCAGAAGAACCCTTTCGCACTTGGCGCCGCGCCAGTCCCAAAAATGGCCAGATATCTGGAGACTGGTCCCACGCCCAAAGAGCCAGCAGGGAAAACTATGCCTTGTTCTAAAGCTCTTTGGGAACCGCTTGCGTAGCCCCACACACCTGGGGGCTGCAGGCTTTCCTGCTCTCTTCAGCCTTAAAAGAAACCTTTCCCACTTGGCCCCGCGCCAGGCACAAAAATGGCCATATGTCTGGAGACTGGTCCCACGCCCAAAGAGCCAGCAGGGAAAACTATGCCTTGTTCTAAAGCTCTTTGGGTACGACTTGCTTAGCCCCACACACCTGGGGGCTGCAGGCTTTCCTGCTGCCTTCAGCCTCAAAAACACCCTTTCCCACTTGGCGCCGCGCCAGGCACAAAAATGGCCATATGTCTGGAGACTGGTCCCACGCCCAAAGAGCCAGCAGGGAAAACTATGCCTTGTTCTAAGGCTCTTTGGGAACCGCTTGCGTAGCCCCACACAAACTGGGGGCTGCAGGCTTTTCTCGCGCTTTCAGCCTCAAAAGCACCCTTCCCACTTGGCCCTGCGCCAGGCCCAAAAATGGCCATATGTCTGGAGACTGGTCCAACGCCCAAAGAGCCAGCAGGGAAAACTATGCCTTGTTCTAAAGCTCTTTGGGAACCTCTTGCGTAGCCCCACACACCTGGGGGCTGCAGGCTTTCCTGCTGCCTTCAGCCTCAAAACAACCCTTTCCCACTTGGCGCCGCGCCAGGCCCAAAAATGGCCATATATCTGGAGACTGGTCCCACGCCCAAAGAGCCAGCAGGGAAAACTATGCCTTGTTCTAAAGCTCTTTGGGAACGGCTTGCGTAGCCCCACACACCTGGGGGCTGCAGGCTTTCCTGCTGCCTTCAGACTCAAAACCACCCTTTCCCACTTGGCGCCGCGCCAGGCCCAAAAATGGCCATATGGCTGGAGACTGGTCCCACGCCCAAAGAGCCAGCAGGGAAAACTATGCCTTGTTCTAAAGCTCTTTGGGAACCGCTTGCGTAGCCCCACACACCTGGGGGCTGCAGGCTTTCCTGCTGCCTTCAGCCTCAAAAACACCCTTTCCCAATTGGCGCCGCGCCAGGCCCAAAAATGGCCATATGTCAGGAGACTGGTCCCACGCCCAAAGAGCCAGCAGGGAAAACTATGCCTTGTTCTAAAGCTCTTTGGGAATCGCTTGCGTAGCCCCACACAAACTGGGGGCTGCAGGCTTTTCTCGCGCTTTCAGCCTCAAAACCACCCTTTCCCACTTGGCCCTGCGCCATGTACAAAAATGGCCATATGTCTGGAGGTTGGTCCCACGCCCAAAGAGCCAGCAGGGAAAACTATGCCTTGTTCTAAAGCTCTTTGGGAACCGCTTGCGTAGCCCCACAGACCTGCGGGCTGCAGGCTTTCCTGCTGCCTTCAGCCTCAAAACCACCCTTTCCCAATTGGCGCCGCGCCAGGCCCAAAAATGGCCATATGTCTGGAGGTTGGTCCCACGCCCAAAGAGCCAGCAGGGAAAACTATGCCTTGTTCTAAAGCTCTTTGGGAACCGCTTGCGTAGCCCCACACACCTGGGGGCTGCAGGCTTTCCTGCTGCCTTCAGCCTCAAAACCACCCTTTTCCACATGGCGTCACGCCAGGCACAAAAATGGCCATATGTCTGGAGACTGGTCCCACGCCCAAAGAGCCAGCAGGGAAAACTATGCCTTGTTCTAAAGCTCTTTGGGAACCGCTTGCGTAGCCCCACACACCTGGGGGCTGCAGGCTTTCCTGCTCTCTTCAGCCTCAGAAGAACCCTTTCGCACTTGGCGCCGCGCCAGGCCCAAAAATGGCCAGATATCTGGAGACTGGTCCCACGCCCAAAGAGCCAGCAGGGAAAACTATGCCTTGTTCTAAAGCTCTTTGGGAACCGCTTGCGTAGCCCCACACACCTGGGGGCTGCAGGCTTTCCTGCTGCCTTCAGCCTCAAAACCACCCTTTCCCAGTTGGCCCCGCGCCAGGCACAAAAATGGCCATATGTCTGGAGACTGGTCCCACGCCCAAAGAGCCAGCAGGGAAAACTATGCCTTGTTCTAAAGCTCTTTGGGAACCGCTTGCGTAGCCCTCCAGACCCTGGGGGCTGCAGGCTTTCCTGCTGCCTTCAGCCTCAAAACCACCCTTTCCCACTTGGCATCGCGCCAGGCCCAAAAATGGCCATATGTCAGGAGACTGGTCCCACGCCCAAAGAGCCAGCAGGGAAAACTATGCCTTGTTCTACAGCTCTTTGGGAACCGCTTGCGTAGCCCCACACAAACTGGGGGCAGCAAGCTTTTCTCGCGCTTTCAGCCTCAAAACCACCCTTTCCAACTTGGCGCTGCGCCAGGCACAAAAATGGCCATATGTCTGGAGACTGGTCCCACGCCCAAAGAGCCAGCAGGGAAAACTATGCCTTGTTCTAAAGCTCTTTGGGAACCGCTTGCGTAGCCCCACACACCTGGGGGCTGCAGGCTTTCCTGCTGCCTTCAGCCTCAAAACCACCCTTTTCCACATGGCGTCACGCCAGGCACAAAAATGGCCATATGTCTGGAGTCTGGTCCCACGCCCAAAGAGCCAGCAGGGAAAACTATGCCTTGTTCTAAAGCTCTTTGGGAACCGCTTGCGTAGCCCCACACACCTGGGGGCTGCAGGCTTTCCTGCTGCCTTCAGACTCAAAACCACCCTTTCCCACTTGGCATCGCGCCAGGCCCAGAAATGACCATATGTCAGGAGACTGGTCCCACGCCCAAAGAGCCAGCACGGAAAATTATGCCTTGTTCTAAAGCTCTTTGGGAACCGCTTGCGTAGCCCCACACACCTGGGGGCTGCAGGCTTTCCTGCTGCCTTCAGCCTCAAAAACACCCTTTCCCAATTGGCGCCGCGCCAGGCCCAAAAATGGCCATATGTCTGGAGACTGGTCCCACGCCCAAAGAGCCAGCAGGGAAAACTATGCCTTGTTCTAAAGCTCTTTGGGAACCGCTTGCGTAGCACTCCAGACCCTGGGGGCTGCAGGCTTTCCTGCTGCCTTCAGCCTCAAAACCACCCTTTCCCACTTGGCATCGCGCCAGGCCCAAAAATGGCCATATGTCAGGAGACTGGTCCCACGCCCAAAGAGCCAGCAGGGAAAACTATGCCTTGTTCTACAGCTCTTTGGGAACCGCTTGCGTAGCCCCACACAAACTGGGGGCAGCAAGCTTTTCTCGCGCTTTCAGCCTCAAAACCACCCTTTCCAACTTGGCGCTGCGCCAGGCACAAAAATGG
Source organism: Chroicocephalus ridibundus (assembly GCF_963924245.1). NCBI lineage: Eukaryota > Metazoa > Chordata > Aves > Charadriiformes > Laridae > Chroicocephalus > Chroicocephalus ridibundus. The sequence continues at coordinate 128,137 of NW_026961513.1, forward strand.
CCATATGTCTGGAGACTGGTCCCACGCCCAAAGAGCCAGCAGGGAAAACTATGCCTTGTTCTAAAGCTCTTTGGGAACCGCTTGCGTAGCCCCACACACCTGGGCGCTGCAGGCTTTCCTGCTGCCTTCAGCCTCAAAACCACCCTTTTCCACATGGCGTCACGCCAGGCACAAAAATGGCCATATGTCTGGAGGTTGGTCCCACGCCCAAAGAGCCAGCAGGGAAAACTATGCCTTGTTCTAAAGCTCTTTGGGAACCGCTTGCGTAGCCCCACACACCTGGGGGCTGCAGGCTTTCCTGCTGCCTTCAGCCTCAAAACCACCCTTTCCCACTTGGCCCCGCGCCACGCCCAAAAATGGCCATATCTCTGGAGACTGGTCCCACGCCCAAAGAGCCAGCAGGGAAAACTATGCCTTGTTCTAAAGCTCTTTGGGAACCGCTTGCGTAGCCCCACACACCTGGGGGCTGCAGACTTTCCTGCTGCCTTCAGCCTCAAACCCACCCTTTCCCACTTGGCGTCACGCCAGGCCCAAAAATGGCCATATGTCTGGAAGTTGGTCCCACGCCCAAAGAGCCAGCAGGGAAAACTATGCCTTGTTCTAAAGCTCTTTGGGAACCGCTTGCGTAGCCCCACACACCTGGGGGCTGCAGGCTTTCCTGCTCCCTTCAGACTCAAAACCACCCTTTCCCACTTGGCATCGCGCCAGGCACAAAAATGGCCATATATCTGGACACTGGTCCCTTTCCCAAAGAGCCAGAAGGGAAAACTATGCCTTGTTCTAAAGCTCTTTGGGAACCACTTGCGTGGCCCCACAGACCTGCGGGCTGCAGGCTTTCCTGCTGCCTTCAGCCTCAAAACCACCCTTTCCCAATTGGCGCCGCGCCAGGCCCAAAAATGGCCATATGTCTGGAGGTTGGTCCCACGCCCAAAGAACCAGCAGGGAAAACTATGCCTTGTTCTAAAGCTCTTTGGGAACCTCTTGCGTAGCCCCACACACCTGGGGGCTGCAGGCTTTCCTGCTGCCTTCAGCCTCAAAACAACCCTTTCCCACTTGGCGCCGCGCCAGGCCCAAAAATGGCCATATATCTGGAGACTGGTCCCACGCCCAAAGAGCCAGCAGGGAAAACTATGCCTTGTTCTAAAGCTCTTTGGGAACCGCTTGCGTAGCCCCACACACCTGGGGGCTGCAGGCTTTCCTGCTGCCTTCAGACTCAAAACCACCCTTTCCCACTTGGCATCGCGCCAGGCCCAAAAATGGCCATATGTCTGGAGACTGGTCCCATGCCCAAAGAGCCAGCAGGGAAAACTATGCCTTGTTCTAAAGCTCTTTGGGAACCGCTTGCGTAGCCCCACAGACCTGGGGGCTGCAGGCTTTCCTGCTGCCTTCAGACTCAAAACCACCCTTTCCCACTTGGCGCTGCGCCAGGCCTAAAAATGGCCATATATCTGGAGACTGATCCCACGCCCATTGAGCCAGCAGAGAAAACTATGCCTTGTTCTAAAGCTCTTTGGGAACCGCTTGCGTAGCCCCACACACCTGGGGGCTGCAGGCTTTCCTGCTGCCTTCAGCCTCAAAACCACCCTTTCCCACTTGGCGCCACGCCAGGCACAAAAATGGCCATATGTCTGGAGTTTGGTCCCACGCCCAAAGAGCCAGCAGGGAAAACTATGCCTTGTTCTAAAGCTCTTTGGGAACCTCTTGCGTAGCCCCACACACCTGGGGGCTGCAGGCTTTCCTGCTGCCTTCAGCCTCAAAACAACCCTTTCCCACTTGGCCCCGCGCCAGGCACAAAAATGGCCATATGTCTGGAGACTGGCCCCACGCCCAAAGAGCCAGCAGGGAAAACTATGCCTTGTTCTAAGGCTCTTTGGGAACCGCTTGCGTAGCCCCACACAAACTGGGGGCTGCAGGATTTTCTCGCGCTTTCAGCCTCAAAAGCACCCTTCCCACTTGGCCCTGCGCCAGGCCAAAAAATGGCCATATGTCAGGAGACTGGTCCCACGCCCAAAGAGCCAGCAGGGAAAACTATGCCTTGTTCTAAAGCTCTTTGGGAACGGCTTGCGTAGCCCCACACACCTGGGGGCTGCAGGCTTTCCTGCTGCCTTCAGCCTCAAAACCACCCTTTCCCACTTGGCGCTGCGCCAGGCCCAAAAATGGCCATATATCTGGAGACTGGTCCCACGCCCAAAGAGGCAGCAGGGAAAACTATGCCTTGTTCTAAAGCTCTTTGGGAACCGCTTGCGTAGCCCCACACACCTGGGGGCTGCAGGCTTTCCTGCTGCCTTCAGACTCAAAACCACCCTTTCCCACTTGGCATCGCGCCAGGCCCAAAAATGGCCATATGTCAGGAGACTGGTCCCACGCCCAAAGAGCCAGCACGGAAAACTATGCCTTGTTCTAAAGCTCTTTGGGAACCGCTTGCGTAGCCCCACACACCTGGGGGCTGCAGGCTTTCCTGCTGCCTTCAGCCTCAAAAACACCCTTTCCCAATTGGCGCCGCGCCAGGCCCAAAAATGGCCATATGTCTGGAGACTGGTCCCACGCCCAAAGAGCCAGCAGGGAAAACTATGCCTTGTTCTAAAGCTCTTTGGGAATCGCTTGCGTAGCCCCAGAAAAACTGGGGGCTGCAGGCTTTCCTGCTGCCTTCAGCCTCAAAACCACCCTTTCCCAGTTGACCCCGCGCCAGGCACAAAAATTTCCATATGTCTGGAGACTGGTCCCATGCCCAAAGAGCCAGCAGGGAAAACTATGCCTATGCCTTGTTCTAAAGCTCTTTGGGAACCGCTTGCGTAGCCCCACACACCTGGGGACTGCAGGCTTTCCTGCTGCCTTCAGCCTCAAAAAAACCCTTTCCCACTTGGCGCTGCGCCAGGCCCAAAAAAGGCCATATGTCTGGAGGTTGGTCCCACGCCCAAAGAGCCAGCAGGGAAAACTATGCCTTGTTCTAAAGCTCTTTGGGAACCGCTTGCGTAGCCCCACACACCTGGGGGCTGCAGGCTTTCCTGCTGCCTTCAGCCTCAAAACCACCCTTTTCAACATGGCGCCACGCCAGGCACAAAAATGGCCATATGTCTGGAGTTTGGTCCCACGCCCAAAGAGCCAGCAGGGAAAACTATGCCTTGTTCTAAAGCTCTTTGGGAACCGCTTGCGTAGCCCCACACACCTGGGGGCTGCAGGCTTTCCTGCTGCCTTCAGCCTCAAAACCACCCTTTCCCACTTGGCCCCGCGTCAGGCCCAAAAATGGCCATATGTCTGGAAGTTGGTCCCACGCCCAAAGAGCCAGCAGGGAAAACTATGCCTTGTTCTAAAGCTCTTTGGGAACCGTTTGCGTAGCCCCACACACCTGGGGACTGCAGGCTTTCCTGCTGCCTTCAGCCTCAAAACAACCCTTTCCCACTTGGTGCTGCGCCAGGCCCAAAAAAGGCCATATGTCTGGAGGTTGGTCCCACGCCGTAAGAGCCAGCAGGGAAAACTATGCCTTGTTCTAAAGCTCTTTGGGAACCGCTTGCGTAGCCCCACAGACATGCGGGCTGCAGGCTTTCCTGCTGCCTTCAGCCTCAAAACCACCCTTTCCTACTTGGCCCCGTGCCAGGCACAAAAATGGCCATATGTCTGGAGACTGGTCCCACGCCCAAAGAGCTAGGAGGGAAAACTATGCCTTGTTCTAAAGCTCTTTGGGAACCGCTTGCGTAGCCCCACACACCTGGGGGCTGCAGGCTTTTCTCGCGCTTTCAGCCTCAAAACCACCGTTTCCCACTTGGCGCTGTGCCTGGCACAAAAATGGCCATATGTCTGGAGACTGATCCCACGCCCAAAGAGCCAGCAGGGAAAACTATGCCTTGTTCTAAAGCTCTTTGGGAACCGCTTGCGTAGCCCCACACACCTGGGGGCTGCAGGCTTTCCTGCTGCCTTCAGCCTCAAAACCACCCTTTCCCACTTGGCCCCGCGCCAGGCACAAAAATGGCCATATGTCTGGAGACTGGCCCCACGCCCAAAGAGCCAGCAGGGAAAACTATGCCTTGTTCTAAGGCTCTTTGGGAACCGCTTGCGTAGCCCCACACAAAGTGGGGGCTGCAGGATTTTCTCGCGCTTTCAGCCTCAAAAGCACCCTTCCCACTTGGCCCTGCGCCAGGCCAAAAAATGGCCATATGTCAGGAGACTGGTCCCACGCCCAAAGAGCCAGCAGGGAAAACTATGCCTTGTTCTAAAGCTCTTTGGGAACGGCTTGCGTAGCCCCACACACCTGGGGGCTGCAGGCTTTCCTGCTGCCTTCAGCCTCAAAACCACCCTTTCCCACTTGGCGCTGCGCCAGGCCCAAAAATGGCCATATATCTGGAGACTGGTCCCACGCCCAAAGAGGCAGCAGGGAAAACTATGCCTTGTTCTAAAGCTCTTTGGGAACCGCTTGCGTAGCCCCACACACCTGGGGGCTGCAGGCTTTCCTGCTGCCTTCAGACTCAAAACCACCCTTTCCCACTTGGCATCGCGCCAGGCCCAAAAATGGCCATATGTCAGGAGACTGGTCCCACGCCCAAAGAGCCAGCACGGAAAAATATGCCTTGTTCTAAAGCTCTTTGGGAACCGCTTGCGTAGCCCCACACACCTGGGGGCTGCAGGCTTTCCTGCTGCCTTCAGCCTCAAAAACACCCTTTCCCAATTGGCGCCGCGCCAGGCCCAAAAATGGCCATATGTCTGGAGACTGGTCCCACGCCCAAAGAGCCAGCAGGGAAAACTATGCCTTGTTCTAAAGCTCTTTGGGAATCGCTTGCGTAGCCCCAGAAAAACTGGGGGCTACAGGCTTTTCTCGCGCTTTCAGCCTCAAAACCACCCTTTCCCACTTGGCCCTGCGCCATGCACAAAAATAGCCATATGTCTGGAGGTTGGTCCCACGCCCAAAGAGCCAGCAGGGAAAACTATGCCTTGTTCTAAAGCTCTTTGGGAACCGCTTGCGTAGCCCCACAGACCTGCGGGCTGCAGGCTTTCCTGCTGCCTTCAGCCTCAAAACCACCCTTTCCCACTTGGCGCTGCGCCAGGCCCAAAAATGGCCATATATCTGGAGACTGATCCCACGCCCAAAGAGCCAGCAGGGAAAACTATGCCTTGTTCTAAAGCTCTTTGGGAACCTCTTGCGTAGCCCCACAGACCTGGGGGCTGCAGGCTTTCCTGCTCTCTTCAGCCTCAGAAGAACCCTTTCGCACTTGGCGCCGCGCCAGGCGCAAAAATGGCCAGATATCTGGAGACTGGTCCCACGCCCAAAGAGCCAGCAGGGAAAACTATGCCTTGTTCTAAAGCTCTTTGGGAACCGCTTGCGTAGCCCCACACACCTGGGGGCTGCAGGCTTTTCTCGCGCTTTCAGCCTCAAAACCACCGTTTCCCACTTGGCGCTGTGCCTGGCACAAAAATGGCCATATGTCTGGAGACTGATCCCACGCCCAAAGAGCCAGCAGGGAAAACTATGCCTTGTTCTAAAGCTCTTTGGGAACCGCTTGCGTAGCCCCACACACCTGGGGGCTGCAGGCTTTCCTGCTGCCTTCAGCCTCAAAACCACCCTTTCCCACTTGGCCCCGCGCCAGGCACAAAAATGGCCATATGTCTGGAGACTGGCCCCACGCCCAAAGAGCCAGCAGGGAAAACTATGCCTTGTTCTAAGGCTCTTTGGGAACCGCTTGCGTAGCCCGACACAAACTGGGGGCTGCAGGATTTTCTCGCGCTTTCAGCCTCAAAAGCACCCTTCCCACTTGGCCCTGCGCCAGGCCAAAAAATGGCCATATGTCAGGAGACTGGTCCCACGCCCAAAGAGCCAGCAGGGAAAACTATGCCTTGTTCTAAAGCTCTTTGGGAACGGCTTGCGTAGCCCCACACACCTGGGGGCTGCAGGCTTTCCTGCTGCCTTCAGCCTCAAAACCACCCTTTCCCACTTGGCGCTGCGCCAGGCCCAAAAATGGCCATATATCTGGAGACTGGTCCCACGCCCAAAGAGGCAGCAGGGAAAACTATGCCTTGTTCTAAAGCTCTTTGGGAACCGCTTGCGTAGCCCCACACACCTGGGGACTGCAGGCTTTCCTGCTGCCTTCAGACTCAAAACCACCCTTTCCCACTTGGCATCGCGCCAGGCCCAAAAATGGCCATATGTCAGGAGACTGGTCCCACGCCCAAAGAGCCAGCACGGAAAACTATGCCTTGTTCTAAAGCTCTTTGGGAACCGCTTGCGTAGCCCCACACACCTGGGGGCTGCAGGCTTTCCTGCTGCCTTCAGCCTCAAAAACACCCTTTCCCAATTGGCGCCGCGCCAGGCCCAAAAATGGCCATATGTCTGGAGACTGGTCCCACGCCCAAAGAGCCAGCAGGGAAAACTATGCCTTGTTCTAAAGCTCTTTGGGAATCGCTTGCGTAGCCCCAGAAAAACTGGGGGCTACAGGCTTTTCTCGCGCTTTCAGCCTCAAAACCACCCTTTCCCACTTGGCCCTGCGCCATGCACAAAAATAGCCATATGTCTGGAGGTTGGTCCCACGCCCAAAGAGCCAGCAGGGAAAACTATGCCTTGTTCTAAAGCTCTTTGGGAACCGCTTGCGTAGCCCCACAGACCTGCGGGCTGCAGGCTTTCCTGCTGCCTTCAGCCTCAAAACCACCCTTTCCCACTTGGCGCTGCGCCAGGCCCAAAAATGGCCATATATCTGGAGACTGATCCCACGCCCAAAGAGCCAGCAGGGAAAACTATGCCTTGTTCTAAAGCTCTTTGGGAACCTCTTGCGTAGCCCCACAGACCTGGGGGCTGCAGGCTTTCCTGCTCTCTTCAGCCTCAGAAGAACCCTTTCGCACTTGGCGCCGCGCCAGGCGCAAAAATGGCCAGATATCTGGAGACTGGTCCCACGCCAAAGAGCCAGCAGGGAAAACTATGCCTTGTTCTAAAGCTCTTTGGGAACCGCTTGCGTAGCCCCACACACCTGGGGGCTGCAGGCTTTCCTGCTGCCTTCAGCCTCAAAACCACCCTTTCCCAGTTGACCCCGCGCCAGTCACAAAAATTTCCATATGTCTGGAGACTGGTCCCATGCCCAAAGAGCCAGCAGGGAAAACTATGCCTATGCCTTGTTCTAAAGCTCTTTGGGAACCTCTTGCGTAGCCCCACACACCTGGGGACTGCAGGCTTTCCTGCTGCCTGCAGCCTCAAAACAACCCTTTCCCACTTGGTGCTGCGCCAGGCCCAAAAAAGGCCATATGTCTGGAGGTTGGTCCCACGCCGTAAGAGCCAGCAGGGAAAACTATGCCTTGTTCTAAAGCTCTTTGGGAACCGCTTGCGTAGCCCCACACACCTGGGGGCTGCAGGCTTTCCTGCTCTCTTCAGCCTCAAAACCACCCTTTCCCACTTGGCGCTGCGCCAGGCCCAAAAATGGCCATATGTCTGGAGGTTGGTCCCACGCCCAAAGAGCCAGCAGGGAAAACTATGCCTTGTTCTAAAGCTCTTTGGGAACCTCTTGCGTAGCCCCACACACCTGGGGGCTGCAGGCTTTTCTCGCGGTTTCAGCCTCAAAACCACCCTTTCGCACTTGGCGCCAAGCCAGGCCCAAAAATGACCATATGTCTGGAGGTTGGTCCAACGCCCAAAGAGCCAGCAGGGAAAACTATGCCTTGTTCTAAAGCTCTTTGGGAACCGCTTGCGTAGCCCCACACACCTGGGGGCTGCAGGCTTTCCTGCTGCCTTCAGACTCAAAACCACCCTTTCCCACTTGGCGCCGCGCCAGGCCCAAAAATGGCCATATGTCTGGAGGTTGGTCGCACGCCCAAAGAGCCAGCAGGGAAAACTATGCCTTGTTCTAAAGCTCTTTGGGAACCGCTTGCGTAGCCCCAGACAAACTGGGGGCTGCAAGCTTTTCTCGCGGTTTCAGCCTCAAAACCACCCTTTCCCACTTGGCGCTGCGCCAGGCCCAAAAATGGCCATATATCTGGAGACTGGTCCCACGCCCAAAGAGGCAGCAGGGAAAACTATGCCTTGTTCTAAAGCTCTTTGGGAACCGCTTGCGTAGCCCCACACACCTGGGGGCCGCAGGCTTTCCTGCTGCCTTCAGCCTCAAAACCACCCTTTCCGACTTGGCCCCGCGGAAGGCCCAGAAATGACCATATGTCAGGAGACTGGTCCCACGCCCAAAGAGCCAGCAGGGAAAATTATGCCTTGTTCTAAAGCTCTTTGGGAATCGCTTGCGTAGCCCCACAGACATGCGGGCTGCAGGCTTTCCTGCTGCCTTCAGCCTCAAAACCACCCTTTCCTACTTGGCCCCGTGCCAGGCCCAAAAAAGGCCATATGTCTGGAGACTGGTCCCACGCACAAAGAGCTAGGAGGGAAAACTATGCCTTGTTCTAAAGCTCTTTGGGAACCGCTTGCGTAGCCCCACACACCTGGGGGCTGCAGGCTTTTCTCGCGCTTTCAGCCTCAAAACCACCGTTTCCCACTTGGCGCTGTGCCTGGCACAAAAATGGCCATATGTCTGGAGACTGATCCCACGCCCAAAGAGCTAGCAGGGAAAACTATGCCTTGTTCTAAAGCTCTTTGGGAACCGCTTGCGTAGCCCCACAGACATGCGGGCTGCAGGCTTTCCTGCTGCCTTCAGCCTCAAAACCACCCTTTCCCAGTTCGCATCGCGCCAGGCCCAAAAATGGCCATATATCTGGAGACTGGTCCCACGCCCAAAGAGCCAGGAGGGAAAACTATGCCTTGTTCTAAAGCTCTTTGGGAACGGCTTGCGTAGCCCCACACACCTGGGGGCTGCAGGCTTTCCTGCTGCCTTCAGCCTCAAAACCACCCTTTCCCACTTGGCGCTGCGCCAGGCCCAAAAATGGCCATATATCTGGAGACTGGTCCCACGCCCAAAGAGGCAGCAGGGAAAACTATGCCTTGTTCTAAAGCTCTTTGGGAACCGCTTGCGTAGCCCCACACACCTGGGGGCTGCAGGCTTTCCTGCTGCCTTCAGCCTCAAAAACACCCTTTCCCAATTGGCGCCGCGCCAGGCCCAAAAATGGCCATATGTCTGGAGACTGGTCCCACGCCCAAAGAGCCAGCAGGGAAAACTATGCCTTGTTCTAAAGCTCTTTGGGAATTGCTTGGGTAGCCCCAGACAAACTGGGGGCTGCAGGCTTTTCTCGCGCTTTCAGCCTCAAAACCACCCTTTCCCACTTGGCCCTGCGCCATGCACAAAAATGGCCATATGTCTGGAGGTTGGTCCCACGCCCAAAGAGCCAGCAGGGAAAACTATGCCTTGTTCTAAAGCTCTTTGGGAACCGCTTGCGTAGCCCCACAGACGTGCGGGCTGCAGGCTTTCCTGCTGCCTTCAGCCTCAAAACCACCCTTTCCCACTTGGCGCTGCGCCAGGCCCAAAAATGGCCATATATCTGGAGACTGGTCCCACGCCCAAAGAGCCAGCAGGGAAAACTATGCCTTGTTCTAAAGCTCTTTGGGAACCTCTTGCGTAGCCCCACACACCTGGGGGCTGCAGGCTTTCCTGCTGCCTTCAGCCTCAAAACAACCCTTTCCCACTTGGTGCTGCGCCAGGCCCAAAAAAGGCCATATGTCTGGAGGTTGGTCCCACGCCGTAAGAGCCAGCAGGGAAAACTATGCCTTGTTCTAAAGCTCTTTGGGAACCGCTTGCGTAGCCCCAGACAAACTCAGGGCTGCAGGCTTTTCTCGCGGTTTCAGCCTCAAAACCACCCTTTCCCACTTGGCGCTGCGCCAGGCCCAAAAATGGCCATATGTCTGGAGGTTGGTCCCACGCCCAAAGAGCCAGCAGGGAAAACTATGCCTTGTTCTAAAGCTCTTTGGGAACCGCTTGTGTAGCCCCACACTCTTGGGGGCTGCAGGCTTTCCTGCTGCCTTCAGCCTCAAAACCACCCTTTCCCACTTGGCGCCGCGCCAGGCCCAAAAATGGCCATATGTCTGGAGACTGGTCCCACGCCCAAAGAGCCAGCAGGGAAAACTATGCCTTGTTCTAAAGCTCTTTGGGAACCGCTTGCGTAGCCCCACAGACCTGCGGGCTGCAGGCTTTCCTGCTGCCTTCAGCCTCAAAACCACCCTTTCCCACTTGGCGCTGCGCCAGGCCCAAAAATGGCCATATATCTGGAGACTGATCCCACGCCCAAAGAGCCAGCAGGGAAAACTATGCCTTGTTCTAAAGCTCTTTGGGAACCTCTTGCGTAGCCCCACAGACCTGGGGGCTGCAGGCTTTCCTGCTCTCTTCAGCCTCAGAAGAACCCTTTCGCACTTGGCGCCGCGCCAGGCGCAAAAATGGCCAGATATCTGGAGACTGGTCCCACGCCAAAGAGCCAGCAGGGAAAACTATGCCTTGTTCTAAAGCTCTTTGGGAACCGCTTGCGTAGCCCCACACACCTGGGGGCTGCAGGCTTTCCTGCTGCCTTCAGCCTCAAAACCACCCTTTCCCAGTTGACCCCGCGCCAGTCACAAAAATTTCCATATGTCTGGAGACTGGTCCCATGCCCAAAGAGCCAGCAGGGAAAACTATGCCTATGCCTTGTTCTAAAGCTCTTTGGGAACCTCTTGCGTAGCCCCACACACCTGGGGACTGCAGGCTTTCCTGCTGCCTTCAGCCTCAAAAAAACCCTTTCCCACTTGGCGCTGCGCCAGGCCCAAAAAAGGCCATATGTCTGGAGGTTGGTCCCACGCCCAAAGAGCCAGCAGGGAAAACTATGCCTTGTTCTAAAGCTCTTTGGGAACCGCTTGCGTAGCCCCACACACCTGGGGGCTGCAGGCTTTCCTGCTGCGTTCAGCCTCAAAACCACCCTTTTCAACATGGCGCCCCGCCAGGCACAAAAATGGCCATATGTCTGGAGTTTGGTCCCACGCCCAAAGAGCCAGCAGGGAAAACTATGCCTTGTTCTAAAGCTCTTTGGGAACCGCTTGCGTAGCCCCACACACCTGGGGGCTGCAGGCTTTCCTGCTGCCTTCAGCCTCAAAACCACCCTTTCCCACTTGGCCCCGCGTCAGGCCCAAAAATGGCCATATGTCTGGAAGTTGGTCCCACGCCCAAAGAGCCAGCAGGGAAAACTATGCCTTGTTCTAAAGCTCTTTGGGAACCGCTTGCGTAGCCCCACACACCTGGGGACTGCAGGCTTTCCTGCTGCCTTCAGCCTCAAAACAACCCTTTCCCACTTGGTGCTGCGCCAGGCCCAAAAAAGGCCATATGTCTGGAGGTTGGTCCCACGCCGTAAGAGCCAGCAGGGAAAACTATGCCTTGTTCTAAAGCTCTTTGGGAACCGCTTGCGTAGCCCCACACACCTGGGGGCTGCAGGCTTTCCTGCTCTCTTCAGCCTCAAAACCACCCTTTCCCACTTGGCGCTGCGCCAGGCCCAAAAATGGCCATATGTCTGGAGGTTGGTCCCACGCCCAAAGAGCCAGCAGGGAAAACTATGCCTTGTTCTAAAGCTCTTTGGGAACCTCTTGCGTAGCCCCACACACCTGGGGGCTGCAGGCTTTTCTCGCGGTTTCAGCCTCAAAACCACCCTTTCGCACTTGGCGCCAAGCCAGGCCCAAAAATGACCATATGTCTGGAGGTTGGTCCAACGCCCAAAGAGCCAGCAGGGAAAACTATGCCTTGTTCTAAAGCTCTTTGGGAACCGCTTGCGTAGCCCCACACACCTGGGGGCTGCAGGCTTTCCTGCTGCCTTCAGACTCAAAACCACCCTTTCCCACTTGGCGCCGCGCCAGGCCCAAAAATGGCCATATGTCTGGAGACTGGTCCCACGCCCAAAGAGCCAGCAGGGAAAACTATGCCTTGTTCTAAAGCTCTTTGGGAACCGCTTGCGTAGCCCCAGAGACGTGGGGGCTGCAGGCTTTCCTGCTGCCTTCAGCCTCAAAACCACCCTTTCAGACATGGCGTCACGCCAGGCACAAAAATGGCCATATGTCTGGAGGTTGGTCGCACGCCCAAAGAGCCAGCAGGGAAAACTATGCCTTGTTCTAAAGCTCTTTGGGAACCGCTTGCGTAGCCCCAGACAAACTGGGGGCTGCAAGCTTTTCTCGCGGTTTCAGCCTCAAAACCACCCTTTCCCACTTGGCGCTGCGCCAGGCCCAAAAATGGCCATATATCTGGAGACTGGTCCCACGCCCAAAGAGGCAGCAGGGAAAACTATGCCTTGTTCTAAAGCTCTTTGGGAACCGCTTGCGTAGCCCCACACACCTGGGGGCCGCAGGCTTTCCTGCTGCCTTCAGCCTCAAAACCACCCTTTCCGACTTGGCCCCGCGGAAGGCCCAGAAATGACCATATGTCAGGAGACTGGTCCCACGCACAAAGAGCTAGGAGGGAAAACTATGCCTTGTTCTAAAGCTCTTTGGGAACCGCTTGCGTAGCCCCACACACCTGGGGGCTGCAGGCTTTTCTCGCGCTTTCAGCCTCAAAACCACCGTTTCCCACTTGGCGCTGTGCCTGGCACAAAAATGGCCATATGTCTGGAGACTGATCCCACGCCCAAAGAGCTAGCAGGGAAAACTATGCCTTGTTCTAAAGCTCTTTGGGAACCGCTTGCGTAGCCCCACAGACCTGGGGGCTGCAGGCTTTCCTGCTGCCTTCAGCCTCAAAACCACCCTTTCCCAGTTCGCATCGCGCCAGGCCCAAAAATGGCCATATATCTGGAGACTGGTCCCACGCCCAAAGAGCCAGCAGGGAAAACTATGCCTTGTTCTAAAGCTCTTTGGGAACCGCTTGCGTAGCCCCACACACCTGGGGGCTGCAGGCTTTCCTGCTGCCTTCAGCCTCAAAACCACCCTTTCCCACTTGGCGCTGCGCCAGGCCCAAAAATGGCCATATGTCTGGAGACTGGTCCCACGCCCAAAGAGGCAGCAGGGAAAACTATGCCTTGTTCTAAAGCTCTTTGGGAACCGCTTGCGTAGCCCCACACACCTGGGGGCTGCAGGCTTTCCTGCTGCCTTCAGCCTCAAAAACACCCTTTCCCAATTGGCGCCGCGCCAGGCCCAAAAATGGCCATATGTCTGGAGACTGGTCCCACGCCCAAAGAGCCAGCAGGGAAAACTATGCCTTGTTCTAAAGCTCTTTGGGAATCGCTTGCGTAGCCCCAGACAAACTGGGGGCTGCAGGCTTTTCTCGCGCTTTCAGCCTCAAAACCACCCTTTCCCACTTGGCCCTGCGCCATGCACAAAAATGGCCATATGTCTGGAGGTTGGTCCCACGCCCAAAGAGCCAGCAGGGAAAACTATGCCTTGTTCTAAAGCTCTTTGGGAACCGCTTGCGTAGCCCCACAGACGTGCGGGCTGCAGGCTTTCCTGCTGCCTTCAGCCTCAAAACACCCTTTCCCACATGGCGCTGCGCCAGGCCCAAAAATGGCCATATATCTGGAGACTGGTCCCACGCCCAAAGAGCCAGCAGGGAAAACTATGCCTTGTTCTAAAGCTCTTTGGGAACCTCTTGCGTAGCCCCACACACCTGGGGGCTGCAGGCTTTCCTGCTGCCTTCAGCCTCAAAACAACCCTTTCCCACTTGGTGCTGCGCCAGGCCCAAAAAAGGCCATATGTCTGGAGGTTGGTCCCACGCCGTAAGAGCCAGCAGGGAAAACTATGCCTTGTTCTAAAGCTCTTTGGGAACCGCTTGCGTAGCCCCAGACAAACTGGGGGCTGCAGGCTTTTCTCGCGGTTTCAGCCTCAAAACCACCCTTTCCCACTTGGCGCTGCGCCAGGCCCAAAAATGGCCATATGTCTGGAGGTTGGTCCCACGCCCAAAGAGCCAGCAGGGAAAACTATGCCTTGTTCTAAAGCTCTTTGGGAACCGCTTGTGTAGCCCCACACTCTTGGGGGCTGCAGGCTTTCCTGCTGCCTTCAGCCTCAAAACCACCCTTTCCCACTTGGCGCCGCGCCAGGCCCAAAAATGGCCATATGTCTGGAGACTGGTCCCACGCCCAAAGAGCCAGCAGGGAAAACTATGCCTTGTTCTAAAGCTCTTTGGGAACCGCTTGCGTAGCCCCACAGACCTGGGGGCTGCAGGCTTTCCTGCTGCCTTCAGCCTCAAAACCACCCTTTCAGACATGGCGTCACGCCAGGCACAAAAATGGCCATATGTCTGGAGGTTGGTCCCACGCCCAAAGAGCCAGCAGGGAAAACTATGCCTTGTTCTAAAGCTCTTTGGGAACCGCTTGGGTAGCCCCACAGACCTGGGGGCTGCAGGCTTTCCTGCTGCCTTCAGCCTCAAAACCACCCTTTCCCACATGGCGTCACGCCAGGCCCAAAAATGGCCATATGTCTGGAGACTGGTCCCCGCCCAAAGAGCCAGCAGGGAAAACTATGCCTTGTTCTAAAGCTCTTTGGGAAAGGCTTGCGTAGCCCCACACACCTGGGGCTGCAGGCTTTCCTGCTCTCTTCAGCCTCAAAAGCACCCTTTCCCACTTGCGCCGCGCCAGGCCCAAAAATTGCCATATGTCTGGAGACTGGTCCCACGCCCAAAGAGCCAGCAGGGAAAACTATGCCTTGTTCTAAAGCTCTTTGGGAACCGCTTGCGTAGCCCCACACACCTGGGGGCTGCAGGCTTTCCTGCTCTCTTCAGCGTCAAAAGCACCCTTTCCCACTTGGCGCCGCGCCAGGCCCAAAAATGGCCATATATCTGGAGACTGGTCCCACGCCCAAAGAGGCAGCAGGGAAAACTATGCCTTGTTCTAAAGCTCTTTGGGAACCGCTTGCGTAGCCCCACACACCTGGGGGCCGCAGGCTTTCCTGCTGCCTTCAGCCTCAAAACCACCCTTTCCGACTTGGCCCCGCGGAAGGCCCAGAAATGACCATATGTCAGGAGACTGGTCCCACGCCCAAAGAGCCAGCAGGGAAAATTATGCCTTGTTCTAAAGCTCTTTGGGAAACGCTTGCGTAGCCCCACAGACCTGCGGGCTGCAGGCTTTCCTGCTGCGTTCAGCCTCAAAACCACCCTTTTCCACATGGCGTCACGCCAGTCACAAAAATGGCCATATGTCTGGAGGTTGGTCCCATGCCCAAAGAGCTAGCAGGGAAAACTATGCCTTGTTCTAAAGCTCTTTGGGAACCGCTTGCGTAGCCCCAGACAAACTGGGGGCTGCAGGCTTTTCTCGCGGTTTCAGCCTCAAAACCACCCTTTCCCACTTGGCGCTGCGGCAGGCCCAAAAATGGCCATATGTCTGGAGGTTGGTCCCACGCCCAAAGAGCCAGCAGGGAAAACTATGCCTTGTTCTAAAGCTCTTTGGGAACCTCTTGCGTAGCCCCACAGAAACTGGGGGCTGCAGGCTTTCCTGCTGCCTTCAGCCTCAAAACCACCCTTTTCAACACGGCGCCACGCCAGGCACAAAAATCGCCATATGTCTGGAGTTTGGTCCCACGCCCAAAGAGCCAGCAGGGAAAACTATGCCTTGTTCTAAAGCTCTTTGGGAACCGCTTGTGTAGCCCCACACACCTGGGGGCTGCAGGCTTTCCTGCTGCCTTCAGCCTCAAAACCACCCTTTCCCACTTGGCGCCGCGCCAGGCCCAAAAATGGCCATATGTCTGGAGACTGGTCCCACGCCCAAAGAGCCAGCAGGGAAAACTATGCCTTGTTCTAAAGCTCTTTGGGAACCGCTTGCGTAGCCCCACAGACCTGGGGGCTGCAGGCTTTCCTGCTGCCTTCAGCCTCAAAACCACCCTTTCAGACATGGCGTCACGCCAGGCACAAAAATGGCCATATGTCTGGAGGTTGGTCCCACGCCCAAAGAGCCAGCAGGGAAAACTATGCCTTGTTCTAAAGCTCTTTGGGAACCGCTGGCGTAGCCCCACAGACCTGCGGGCTGCAGGCTTTCCTGCTGCCTTCAGCCTCAAAACCACCCTTTCCCACATGGCGTCACGCCAGGCCCAAAAATGGCCATATGTCTGGAGACTGGTCCCCGCCCAAAGAGCCAGCAGGGAAAACTATGCCTTGTTCTAAAGCTCTTTGGGAAAGGCTTGCGTAGCCCCACACACCTGGGGCTGCAGGCTTTCCTGCTCTCTTCAGCCTCAAAAGCACCCTTTCCCACTTGCGCCGCGCCAGGCCCAAAAATGGCCATATGTCTGGAGACTGGTCCCACGCCCAAAGAGCCAGCAGGGAAAACTATGCCTTGTTCTAAAGCTCTTTGGGAACCGCTTGCGTAGCCCCACACACCTGGGGGCTGCAGGCTTTCCTGCTCTCTTCAGCGTCAAAAGCACCCTTTCCCACTTGGCGCCGCGCCAGGCCCAAAAATGGCCATATGTCTGGAGACTGGTCCCACGCCCAAAGAGCCAGCAGGGAAAACTATGCCTTGTTCTACAGCTCTTTGGGAACCGCTTGCGTAGCCCCACTAACCTGGGGGCTGCAGGCTTTCCTGCTGCCTTCAGCCTCAAAACCACCCTTTCCTACTTGGCGCCGCGCCAGGCCCGAAATTGGCCATATGTCTGGAGACTGGTCCCACGCCCCAAGAGCCAGCAGAGAAAATTATGCCTTGTTCTAAAGCTCTTTGGGAACCGCTTGCGTAGCCCCACACACCTGGGGGCTGCAGGCTTTCCTGCTGCCTTCAGCCTCAAAACCACCCTTTCCCACTTGGCGCTGCGCCAGGCCCAAAAATGGCCATATATCTGGAGACTGGTCCCTTTCCCAAAGAGCCAGCAGGGAAAAATATGCCTTGTTCTAAAGCTCTTTGGGAACCGCTTGCGTAGCCCCACACACCTGGGGGCCGCAGGCTTTCCTGCTGCCTTCAGCCTCAAAACCACCCTTTCCGACTTGGCCCCGCGGAAGGCCCAGAAATGACCATATGTCAGGAGACTGGTCCCACGCCCAAAGAGCCAGCAGGGAAAATTATGCCTTGTTCTAAAGCTCTTTGGGAAACGCTTGCGTAGCCCCACAGACCTGCGGGCTGCAGGCTTTCCTGCTGTGTTCAGCCTCAAAACCACCCTTTTCCACATGGCGTCACGCCAGTCACAAAAATGGCCATATGTCTGGAGGTTGGTCCCATGCCCAAAGAGCCAGCAGGGAAAACTATGCCTTGTTCTAAAGCTCTTTGGGAACCGTTTGCGTAGCCCCACACACCTGGGGGCTGCAGGCTTTCCTGCTCTCTTCAGCCTCAAAACCACCCTTTCCCAGTTCGCATCGCGCCAGGCACAAAAATGGCCATATTTCTGGAGACTGGTCCCACGCCCAAAGAGCCAGCAGGGAAAACTATGCCTTGTTCTAAAGCTCTTTGGGAACCGCTTGCGTAGCCCCACAGACCTGGGGGCTGCAGGATTTCATGCTGCCTTCAGCCTCAAAACCACCCTTTCCCACATGGCTTAACGCCAGGCCCAAAAATGGCCATATGTCTGGAGACTGGTCCCCGCCCAAAGAGCCAGCAGGGAAAACTATGCCTTGTTCTAAAGCTCTTTGGGAACCGCTTGCGTAGCCCCACAGAAACTGGGGGCTGCAGGCTTTTCTCGCGCTTTCAGCCTCAAAACCACCCTTTCCCACTTGGCGCTGCGCCAGGCACAAAAATGGCCATATGTCTGGAGGTTGGTCCCACGCCCAAAGAGCCAGCAGGGAAAACTATGCCTTGTTCTAAAGCTCTTTGGGAACCTCTTGCGTAGCCCCACACACCTGGGGGCTGCAGGCTTTCCTGCTGCCTTCAGACTCAAAACCACCCTTTCCCACATGGCGTCACGCCAGGCCCAAAAATGGCCATATGTCTGGAGACTGGTCCCACGCCCAAAGAGCCAGCAGGGAAAACTATGCCTTGTTCTAAAGCTCTTTGGGAACCGTTTGCGTAGCCCCACACACCTGGGGGCTGCAGGCTTTCCTGCTCTCTTCAGCCTCAAAACCACCCTTTCCCACTTGGCCCCGCGTCAGGCCCAAAAATGGCCATATGTCTGGAGACTGGTCCCACGCCCAAAGAGCCAGCAGGGAAAACTATGCCTTGTTCTAAAGCTCTTTGGGAACCGCTTGCGTAGCCCCACACACCTGGGGGCTGCAGGCTTTCCTGCTGCCTTCAGCCTCAAAACCACCCTTTAACACTTGGCATCGCGCCAGTCACAAAAATGGCCATATTTCTGGAGACTGGTTCCTTTCCCAAAGAGGCAGCAGGGAAAATTATGCCTTGTTCTAAAGCTCTTTGGGAACCGCTTGCGTGGCCCCACACAGCTAGGGGCTGCAGGCTTTCCTGCTGCCTTCAGCCTCAAAACAACCCTTTACCACATGGCGTCACGCCAGGCACAAAAATGGCCATATGGCTGGAGACTGGTCCCACGCCCAAAGAGCCAGCAGGGAAAACTATGCATTGTTCTAAAGCTCTTTGGGAACCGTTTGCGTAGCCCCACAGACCTGGGGGCTGCAGGCTTTCCTGCTGCCTTCAACCTCAAAAGCACCCTTTCCCACTTGGCGCCACGCCAGGCCCAAAAATGGCCATATGTCTGGAGACTGGTCCCACGCCCAAAGAGCCAGCAGGGAAAACTATGCCTTGTTCTAAAGCTCTTTGGGAACCGCTTGCGTAGCCCCACAGAAACTGGGGGCTGCAGGCTTTTCTCGCGCTTTCAGCCTCAAAACCACCCTTTCCTACCTGGCGCCGCGCCAGGCACAAAAATGGCCATATGTCTGGAGGTTGGTCCCACGCCCAAAGAACCAGCAGGGAAAACTATGCCTTGTTCTAAAGCTCTTTGGGAAACGCTTGCGTAGCCCCACACACCTGGGGGCTGCAGGCTTTCATGCTGCCTTCAGCCTCAAAACCACCCTTTCCCACTTGGCGTCACGCTAGGCCCAAAAATGGCCATATGTCTGGAGTTTGGTCCCACGCCGAAAGAGCCAGCAGGGAAAACTATGCCTTGTTCTAAAGCTCTTTGGGAACCGCTTGCGTAGCCCCACACACCTGGGGGCTGCAGGCTTTCCTGCTGCCTTCAACCTCAAAAGCACCCTTTTCCACATGGCGTCACGCCAGGCACAAAAATGGCCATATGTCTGGAGTTTGGTCCCACGCCCAAAGAGCCAGCAGGGAAAACTATGCCTTGTTCTAAAGCTCTTTGGGAACCGCTTGCGTAGCCCCACACACCTGGGGGCTGCAGGCTTTCCTGCCGCCTTCAACCTCAAAAGCACCCTTTTCCACATGGCGTCACGCCAGGCAGAAAAATGGCCATATGTCTGGAGTTTGGTCCCACGCCCAAAGAGCCAGCAGGGAAAACTATGCCTTGTTCTAAAGCTCTTTGGGAACCGCTTGCGTAGCCCCACAGACCTGGGGGCTGCAGGCTTTCCTGCTCTCTTCAGCCTCAAAAGAAACCTTTTGCAATTGGCGCCGCACCAGGCCCAAAAATGGCCATATGTCTGAAGATTTGTCCCACGCCCAAAGAGCCAGCAGGGAAAACTATGCCTTGTTCTAAAGCTCTTTGGGAACCGCTTGCGTAGCCCCACACACTTGGGGGCTGCAGGCTTTCCTGCTGCCTTCAGCCTCAAAACCACCCTTTCCTACTTGGCCCCGTGCCAGGCACAAAAATGGCCATATGTCTGGAGACTGGTCCCACGCCCAAAGAGCTAGGAGGGAAAACTATGCCTTGTTCTAAAGCTCTTTGGGAACCGCTTGCGTAGCCCCACACACCTGGGGGCTGCAGGCTATTCTCGCGCTTTCAGCCTCAAAACCACCCTTTCCCACTTGGCGCTGTGCCTGGCACAAAAATGGCCATATGTCTGGAGACTGGTCCCACGCCCAAAGAGCTAGCAGGGAAAACTATGCCTTGTTCTAAAGCTCTTTGGGAACCGCTTGCGTAGCCCCACACACCTGGGGGCTGCAGGCTTTCCTGCTGCCTTCAGCCTCAAAACCACCCTTTCCCAGTTCGCATCGCGCCAGGCACAAAAATGGCCATATGTCTGGAGACTGGTCCCACGCCCAAAGAGCCAGCAGGGAAAACTATGCCTTGTTCTAAAGCTCTTTGGGAACCGCTTGCGTAGCCCCACAGACCTGCGGGCTGCAGGCTTTCCTGCTGCCTTCAGCCTCAAAACCACCCTTTCCCACATGGCGTCACGCCAGGCCCAAAAATGGCCATATGTCTGGAGACTGGTCCCACGCCCAAAGAGCCAGCAGGGAAAACTATGCCTTGTTCTAAAGCTCTTTGGGAACGGCTTGCGTAGCCCCACACACCTGGGGGCTGCAGGCTTTCCTGCTCTCTTCAGCGTCAAAACCACCCTTTCCCACTTGGCGCCGCGCCAGGCCCAAAAATGGCCATATGTCTGGAGACTGGTCCCACGCCCAAAGAGCCAGCAGGGAAAACTATGCCTTGTTCTACAGCTCTTTGGGAACCGCTTGCGTAGCCCCACACACCTGGGGGCTGCAGGCTTTCCTGCTGCCTTCAGACTCAAAACCACCCTTTCCCACTTGGCGCCGCGCCCGGCCCGAAATTGGCCATATGTCTGGAGACTGGTCCCACGCCCAAAGAGCCATCAGAGAAAATTATGCCTTGTTCTAAAGCTCTTTGGGAACCGCTTGCGTAGCCCCACACACCTGGGGGCTGCAGGCTTTCCTGCTGCCTTCAGCCTCAAAACCACCCTTTCCCACTTGGCGCTGCGCCAGGCCCAAAAATGGCCATATATCTGGAGACTGGTCCCACGCCCAAAGAGCCAGCAGGGAAAACTATGCCTTGTTCTAAAGCTCTTTGGGAACCGCTTGCGTAGCCCCACACACCTGGGGGCCGCAGGCTTTCCTGCTGCCTTCAGCCTCAAAACCACCCTTTCCGACTTGGCCCCGCGGAAGGCCCAGAAATGACCATATGTCAGGAGACTGGTCCCACGCCCAAAGAGCCAGCAGGGAAAATTATGCCTTGTTCTAAAGCTCTTTGGGAAACGCTTGCGTAGCCCCACACACCTGCGGGCTGCAGGCTTTCCTGCTGCGTTCAGCCTCAAAACCACCCTTTTCCACATGGCGTCACGCCAGTCACAAAAATGGCCATATGTCTGGAGACTGGTCCCACGCCCAAAGAGCCAGCAGGGAAAACTATGCCTTGTTCTAAAGCTCTTTGGGAACCTCTTGCGTAGCCCCACACACCTGGGGGCTGCAGGCTTTCCTGCTGCCTTCAGCCTCAAAACCACCCTTTCCCACATGGCGTCACGCCAGGCCCAAAAATGGCCATATGTCTGGAGACTGGTCCCACGCCCAAAGAGCCAGCAGGGAAAACTATGCCTTGTTCTAAAGCTCTTTGGGAACCGTTTGCGTAGCCCCACACACCTGGGGGCTGCAGGCTTTCCTGCTCTCTTCAGCCTCAAAACCACCCTTTCCCACTTGGCCCCGCGTCAGGCCCAAAAATGGCCATATGTCTGGAGACTGGTCCCACGCCCAAAGAGCCAGCAGGGAAAACTATGCCTTGTTCTAAAGCTCTTTGGGAACCGCTTGCGTAGCCCCACACACCTGGGGGCTGCAGGCTTTCCTGCTGCCTTCAGCCTCAAAACCACCCTTTCCCAGTTCGCATCGCGCCAGGCACAAAAATGGCCATATGTCTGGAGACTGGTCCCACGCCCAAAGAGCCAGCAGGGAAAACTATGCCTTGTTCTAAAGCCCTTTGGGAACCGCTTGCGTAGCCCCACAGACCTGGGGGCTGCAGGCTTTCCTGCTGCCTTCAGCCTCAAAACCACCCTTTCCCACATGGCGTCACGCCAGGCCCAAAAATGGCCATATGTCTGGAGACTGGTCCCCGCCCAAAGAGCCAGCAGGGAAAACTATGCCTTGTTCTAAAGCTCTTTGGGAAAGGCTTGCGTAGCCCCACACACCTGGGGCTGCAGGCTTACCTGCTCTCTTCAGCCTCAAAAGCACCCTTTCCCACTTGCGCCGCGCCAGGCCCAAAAATTGCCATATGTCTGGAGACTGGTCCCACGCCCAAAGAGCCAGCAGGGAAAACTATGCCTTGTTCTAAAGCTCTTTGGGAACCGCTTGCGTAGCCCCACACACCTGGGGGCTGCAGGCTTTCCTGCTGCCTTCAGCCTCAAAACAACCCTTTCCCACTTGGCGCCGTGCCAGGCCCAAAAATGGCCATATGTCTGGAGACTGGTCCCACGCCCAAAGAGCCAGCAGGGAAAACTATGCCTTGTTCTAATGCTCTTTGGGAACCGCTTGCGTAGCCCCACACACCTGGGGGCTGCAGGCTTTCCTGCTGCCTTCAGCCTCAAAACCACCATTTCCCACTTCGCATCGCGCCAGGCAAAAAAATGGCCATATTTCTGGAGACTGATCCCACGCCCAAAGAGCCAGCAGGGAAAACTATGCCTTGTTCTAAAGCTCTTTGGGAACCTCTTGCGTAGCCCCACAGACCTGGGGGCTGCAGGCTTTCCTGCTCTCTTCAGCCTCAGAAGAACCCTTTCGCACTTGGCGCCGCGCCAGGCGCAAAAATGGCCAGATATCTGGAGACTGGTCCCACGCCCAAAGAGCCAGCAGGGAAAACTATGCCTTGTTCTAAAGCTCTTTGGGAACCGCTTGCGTAGCCCCACACACCTGGGGGCTGCAGGCTTTCCTGCTGCCTTCAGCCTCAAAACCACCCTTTCCCAGTTGACCCCGCGCCAGTCACAAAAATTTCCATATGTCTGGAGACTGGTCCCATGCCCAAAGAGCCAGCAGGGAAAACTATGCCTATGCCTTGTTCTAAAGCTCTTTGGGAACCTCTTGCGTAGCCCCACACACCTGGGGACTGCAGGCTTTCCTGCTGCCTTCAGCCTCAAAAAAACCCTTTCCCACTTGGCGCTGCGCCAGGCCCAAAAAAGGCCATATGTCTGGAGGTTGGTCCCACGCCCAAAGAGCCAGCAGGGAAAACTATGCCTTGTTCTAAAGCTCTTTGGGAACCGCTTGCGTAGCCCCACACACCTGGGGGCTGCAGGCTTTTCTCGCGCTTTCAGCCTCAAAACCACCGTTTCCCACTTGGCGCTGTGCCTGGCACAAAAATGGCCATATGTCTGGAGACTGATCCCACGCCCAAAGAGCCAGCAGGGAAAACTATGCCTTGTTCTAAAGCTCTTTGGGAACCGCTTGCGTAGCCCCACACACCTGGGGGCTGCAGGCTTTCCTGCTGCCTTCAGCCTCAAAACCACCCTTTCCCACTTGGCCCCGCGCCAGGCACAAAAATGGCCATATGTCTGGAGACTGGCCCCACGCCCAAAGAGCCAGCAGGGAAAACTATGCCTTGTTCTAAGGCTCTTTGGGAACCGCTTGCGTAGCCCCACACAAACTGGGGGCTGCAGGATTTTCTCGCGCTTTCAGCCTCAAAAGCACCCTTCCCACTTGGCCCTGCGCCAGGCCAAAAAATGGCCATATGTCAGGAGACTGGTCCCACGCCCAAAGAGCCAGCAGGGAAAACTATGCCTTGTTCTAAAGCTCTTTGGGAACCGCTTGCGTAGCCCCACACACCTGGGGGCTGCAGGCTTTCCTGCTGCCTTCAGCCTCAAAACCACCCTTTCCCACTTGGCGCTGCGCCAGGCCCAAAAATGGCCATATATCTGGAGACTGGTCCCACGCCCAAAGAGGCAGCAGGGAAAACTATGCCTTGTTCTAAAGCTCTTTGGGAACCGCTTGCGTAGCCCCACACACCTGGGGGCTGCAGGCTTTCCTGCTGCCTTCAGACTCAAAACCACCCTTTCCCACTTGGCATCGCGCCAGGCCCAAAAATGGCCATATGTCAGGAGACTGGTCCCACGCCCAAAGAGCCAGCACGGAAAACTATGCCTTGTTCTAAAGCTCTTTGGGAACCGCTTGCGTAGCCCCACACACCTGGGGGCTGCAGGCTTTCCTGCTGCCTTCAGCCTCAAAAACACCCTTTCCCAATTGGCGCCGCGCCAGGCCCAAAAATGGCCATATGTCTGGAGACTGGTCCCACGCCCAAAGAGCCAGCAGGGAAAACTATGCCTTGTTCTAAAGCTCTTTGGGAATCGCTTGCGTAGCCCCAGAAAAACTGGGGGCTACAGGCTTTTCTCGCGCTTTCAGCCTCAAAACCACCCTTTCCCACTTGGCCCTGCGCCATGCACAAAAATAGCCATATGTCTGGAGGTTGGTCCCACGCCCAAAGAGGCAGCAGGGAAAACTATGCCTTGTTCTAAAGCTCTTTGGGAACCGCTTGCGTAGCCCCACACACCTGGGGGCCGCAGGCTTTCCTGCTGCCTTCAGCCTCAAAACCACCCTTTCCGACTTGGCCCCGCGGAAGGCCCAGAAATGACCATATGTCAGGAGACTGGTCCCACGCCCAAAGAGCCAGCAGGGAAAATTATGCCTTGTTCTAAAGCTCTTTGGGAAACGCTTGCGTAGCCCCACAGACCTGCGGGCTGCAGGCTTTCCTGCTGCGTTCAGCCTCAAAACCACCCTTTTCCACATGGCGTCACGCCAGTCACAAAAATGGCCATATGTCTGGAGGTTGGTCCCATGCCCAAAGAGCCAGCAGGGAAAACTATGCCTTGTTCTAAAGCTCTTTGGGAACCGCTTGCGTAGCCCCAGACAAACTGGGGGCTGCAGGCTTTTCTCGCGGTTTCAGCCTCAAAACCACCCTTTCCCACTTGGCGCTGCGGCAGGCCCAAAAATGGCCATATGTCTGGAGGTTGGTCCCACGCCCAAAGAGCCAGCAGGGAAAACTATGCCTTGTTCTAAAGCTCTTTGGGAACCTCTTGCGTAGCCCCACAGAAACTGGGGGCTGCAGGCTTTCCTGCTGCCTTCAGCCTCAAAACCACCCTTTTCAACACGGCGCCACGCCAGGCACAAAAATCGCCATATGTCTGGAGTTTGGTCCCACGCCCAAAGAGCCAGCAGGGAAAACTATGCCTTGTTCTAAAGCTCTTTGGGAACCGCTTGTGTAGCCCCACACACCTGGGGGCTGCAGGCTTTCCTGCTGCCTTCAGCCTCAAAACCACCCTTTCCCACTTGGCGCCGCGCCAGGCCCAAAAATGGCCATATGTCTGGAGACTGGTCCCACGCCCAAAGAGCCAGCAGGGAAAACTATGCCTTGTTCTAAAGCTCTTTGGGAACCGCTTGCGTAGCCCCACAGACCTGGGGGCTGCAGGCTTTCCTGCTGCCTTCAGCCTCAAAACCACCCTTTCAGACATGGCGTCACGCCAGGCACAAAAATGGCCATATGTCTGGAGGTTGGTCCCACGCCCAAAGAGCCAGCAGGGAAAACTATGCCTTGTTCTAAAGCTCTTTGGGAACCGCTGGCGTAGCCCCACAGACCTGCGGGCTGCAGGCTTTCCTGCTGCCTTCAGCCTCAAAACCACCCTTTCCCACATGGCGTCACGCCAGGCCCAAAAATGGCCATATGTCTGGAGACTGGTCCCCGCCCAAAGAGCCAGCAGGGAAAACTATGCCTTGTTCTAAAGCTCTTTGGGAAAGGCTTGCGTAGCCCCACACACCTGGGGCTGCAGGCTTTCCTGCTCTCTTCAGCCTCAAAAGCACCCTTTCCCACTTGCGCCGCGCCAGGCCCAAAAATGGCCATATGTCTGGAGACTGGTCCCACGCCCAAAGAGCCAGCAGGGAAAACTATGCCTTGTTCTAAAGCTCTTTGGGAACCGCTTGCGTAGCCCCACACACCTGGGGGCTGCAGGCTTTCCTGCTCTCTTCAGCGTCAAAAGCACCCTTTCCCACTTGGCGCCGCGCCAGGCCCAAAAATGGCCATATGTCTGGAGACTGGTCCCACGCCCAAAGAGCCAGCAGGGAAAACTATGCCTTGTTCTACAGCTCTTTGGGAACCGCTTGCGTAGCCCCACTAACCTGGGGGCTGCAGGCTTTCCTGCTGCCTTCAGCCTCAAAACCACCCTTTCCTACTTGGTGCCGCGCCAGGCCCGAAATTGGCCATATGTCTGGAGACTGGTCCCACGCCCCAAGAGCCAGCAGAGAAAATTATGCCTTGTTCTAAAGCTCTTTGGGAACCGCTTGCGTAGCCCCACACACCTGGGGGCTGCAGGCTTTCCTGCTGCCTTCAGCCTCAAAACCACCCTTTCCCACTTGGCGCTGCGCCAGGCCCAAAAATGGCCATATATCTGGAGACTGGTCCCACGCCCAAAGAGGCAGCAGGGAAAACTATGCCTTGTTCTAAAGCTCTTTGGGAACCGCTTGCGTAGCCCCAGAAAAACTGGGGGCCGCAGGCTTTCCTGCTGCCTTCAGCCTCAAAACCACCCTTTCCGACTTGGCCCCGCGGAAGGCCCAGAAATGACCATATGTCAGGAGACTGGTCCCACGCCCAAAGAGCCAGCAGGGAAAATTATGCCTTGTTCTAAAGCTCTTTGGGAAACGCTTGCGTAGCCCCACAGACCTGCGGGCTGCAGGCTTTCCTGCTGTGTTCAGCCTCAAAACCACCCTTTTCCACATGGCGTCACGCCAGTCACAAAAATGGCCATATGTCTGGAGGTTGGTCCCATGCCCAAAGAGCCAGCAGGGAAAACTATGCCTTGTTCTAAAGCTCTTTGGGAACCGTTTGCGTAGCCCCACACACCTGGGGGCTGCAGGCTTTCCTGCTCTCTTCAGCCTCAAAACCACCCTTTCCCAGTTCGCATCGCGCCAGGCACAAAAATGGCCATATTTCTGGAGACTGGTCCCACGCCCAAAGAGCCAGCAGGGAAAACTATGCCTTGTTCTAAAGCTCTTTGGGAACCGCTTGCGTAGCCCCACAGACCTGGGGGCTGCAGGATTTCATGCTGCCTTCAGCCTCAAAACCACCCTTTCCCACATGGCTTCACGCCAGGCCCAAAAATGGCCATATGTCTGGAGACTGGTCCCCGCCCAAAGAGCCAGCAGGGAAAACTATGCCTTGTTCTAAAGCTCTTTGGGAACCGCTTGCGTAGCCCCACAGAAACTGGGGGCTGCAGGCTTTTCTCGCGCTTTCAGCCTCAAAACCACCCTTTCCCACTTGGCGCTGCGCCAGGCACAAAAATGGCCATATGTCTGGAGGTTGGTCCCACGCCCAAAGAGCCAGCAGGGAAAACTATGCCTTGTTCTAAAGCTCTTTGGGAACCTCTTGCGTAGCCCCACACACCTGGGGGCTGCAGGCTTTCCTGCTGCCTTCAGACTCAAAACCACCCTTTCCCACATGGCGTCACGCCAGGCCCAAAAATGGCCATATGTCTGGAGACTGGTCCCACGCCCAAAGAGCCAGCAGGGAAAACTATGCCTTGTTCTAAAGCTCTTTGGGAACCGTTTGCGTAGCCCCACACACCTGGGGGCTGCAGGCTTTCCTGCTCTCTTCAGCCTCAAAACCACCCTTTCCCACTTGGCCCCGCGTCAGGCCCAAAAATGGCCATATGTCTGGAGACTGGTCCCACGCCCAAAGAGCCAGCAGGGAAAACTATGCCTTGTTCTAAAGCTCTTTGGGAACCGCTTGCGTAGCCCCACACACCTGGGGGCTGCAGGCTTTCCTGCTGCCTTCAGCCTCAAAACCACCCTTTCCTACTTGGCGCCGTGCCAGGCCCAAAAATGGCCATATTTCTGGAGACTGGTTCCTTTCCCAAAGAGGCAGCAGGGAAAATTATGCCTTGTTCTAAAGCTCTTTGGGAACCGCTTGCGTGGCCCCACACAGCTAGGGGCTGCAGGCTTTCCTGCTGCCTTCAGCCTCAAAACAACCCTTTACCACATGGCGTCACGCCAGGCACAAAAATGGCCATATGGCTGGAGACTGGTCCCACGCCCAAAGAGCCAGCAGGGAAAACTATGCATTGTTCTAAAGCTCTTTGGGAACCGTTTGCGTAGCCCCACAGACCTGGGGGCTGCAGGCTTTCCTGCTGCCTTCAACCTCAAAAGCACCCTTTCCCACTTGGCGCCACGCCAGGCCCAAAAATGGCCATATGTCTGGAGACTGGTCCCACGCCCAAAGAGCCAGCAGGGAAAACTATGCCTTGTTCTAAAGCTCTTTGGGAACCGCTTGCGTAGCCCCAGACAAACTGGGGGCTGCAGGCTTTTCTCGCGGTTTCAGCCTCAAAACCACCCTTTCCCACTTGGCGCTGCGGCAGGCCCAAAAATGGCCATATGTCTGGAGGTTGGTCCCACGCCCAAAGAGCCAGCAGGGAAAACTATGCCTTGTTCTAAAGCTCTTTGGGAACCTCTTGCGTAGCCCCACAGAAACTGGGGGCTGCAGGCTTTCCTGCTGCCTTCAGCCTCAAAACCACCCTTTTCAACACGGCGCCACGCCAGGCACAAAAATCGCCATATGTCTGGAGTTTGGTCCCACGCCCAAAGAGCCAGCAGGGAAAACTATGCCTTGTTCTAAAGCTCTTTGGGAACCGCTTGTGTAGCCCCACACACCTGGGGGCTGCAGGCTTTCCTGCTGCCTTCAGCCTCAAAACCACCCTTTCCCACTTGGCGCCGCGCCAGGCCCAAAAATGGCCATATGTCTGGAGACTGGTCCCACGCCCAAAGAGCCAGCAGGGAAAACTATGCCTTGTTCTAAAGCTCTTTGGGAACCGCTTGCGTAGCCCCACAGACCTGGGGGCTGCAGGCTTTCCTGCTGCCTTCAGCCTCAAAACCACCCTTTCAGACATGGCGTCACGCCAGGCACAAAAATGGCCATATGTCTGGAGGTTGGTCCCACGCCCAAAGAGCCAGCAGGGAAAACTATGCCTTGTTCTAAAGCTCTTTGGGAACCGCTGGCGTAGCCCCACAGACCTGCGGGCTGCAGGCTTTCCTGCTGCCTTCAGCCTCAAAACCACCCTTTCCCACATGGCGTCACGCCAGGCCCAAAAATGGCCATATGTCTGGAGACTGGTCCCCGCCCAAAGAGCCAGCAGGGAAAACTATGCCTTGTTCTAAAGCTCTTTGGGAAAGGCTTGCGTAGCCCCACACACCTGGGGCTGCAGGCTTTCCTGCTCTCTTCAGCCTCAAAAGCACCCTTTCCCACTTGCGCCGCGCCAGGCCCAAAAATGGCCATATGTCTGGAGACTGGTCCCACGCCCAAAGAGCCAGCAGGGAAAACTATGCCTTGTTCTAAAGCTCTTTGGGAACCGCTTGCGTAGCCCCACACACCTGGGGGCTGCAGGCTTTCCTGCTCTCTTCAGCGTCAAAAGCACCCTTTCCCACTTGGCGCCGCGCCAGGCCCAAAAATGGCCATATGTCTGGAGACTGGTCCCACGCCCAAAGAGCCAGCAGGGAAAACTATGCCTTGTTCTACAGCTCTTTGGGAACCGCTTGCGTAGCCCCACTAACCTGGGGGCTGCAGGCTTTCCTGCTGCCTTCAGCCTCAAAACCACCCTTTCCTACTTGGTGCCGCGCCAGGCCCGAAATTGGCCATATGTCTGGAGACTGGTCCCACGCCCCAAGAGCCAGCAGAGAAAATTATGCCTTGTTCTAAAGCTCTTTGGGAACCGCTTGCGTAGCCCCACACACCTGGGGGCTGCAGGCTTTCCTGCTGCCTTCAGCCTCAAAACCACCCTTTCCCACTTGGCGCTGCGCCAGGCCCAAAAATGGCCATATATCTGGAGACTGGTCCCACGCCCAAAGAGGCAGCAGGGAAAACTATGCCTTGTTCTAAAGCTCTTTGGGAACCGCTTGCGTAGCCCCAGAAAAACTGGGGGCCGCAGGCTTTCCTGCTGCCTTCAGCCTCAAAACCACCCTTTCCGACTTGGCCCCGCGGAAGGCCCAGAAATGACCATATGTCAGGAGACTGGTCCCACGCCCAAAGAGCCAGCAGGGAAAATTATGCCTTGTTCTAAAGCTCTTTGGGAAACGCTTGCGTAGCCCCACAGACCTGCGGGCTGCAGGCTTTCCTGCTGTGTTCAGCCTCAAAACCACCCTTTTCCACATGGCGTCACGCCAGTCACAAAAATGGCCATATGTCTGGAGGTTGGTCCCATGCCCAAAGAGCCAGCAGGGAAAACTATGCCTTGTTCTAAAGCTCTTTGGGAACCGTTTGCGTAGCCCCACACACCTGGGGGCTGCAGGCTTTCCTGCTCTCTTCAGCCTCAAAACCACCCTTTCCCAGTTCGCATCGCGCCAGGCACAAAAATGGCCATATTTCTGGAGACTGGTCCCACGCCCAAAGAGCCAGCAGGGAAAACTATGCCTTGTTCTAAAGCTCTTTGGGAACCGCTTGCGTAGCCCCACAGACCTGGGGGCTGCAGGATTTCATGCTGCCTTCAGCCTCAAAACCACCCTTTCCCACATGGCTTCACGCCAGGCCCAAAAATGGCCATATGTCTGGAGACTGGTCCCCGCCCAAAGAGCCAGCAGGGAAAACTATGCCTTGTTCTAAAGCTCTTTGGGAACCGCTTGCGTAGCCCCACAGAAACTGGGGGCTGCAGGCTTTTCTCGCGCTTTCAGCCTCAAAACCACCCTTTCCCACTTGGCGCTGCGCCAGGCACAAAAATGGCCATATGTCTGGAGGTTGGTCCCACGCCCAAAGAGCCAGCAGGGAAAACTATGCCTTGTTCTAAAGCTCTTTGGGAACCTCTTGCGTAGCCCCACACACCTGGGGGCTGCAGGCTTTCCTGCTGCCTTCAGACTCAAAACCACCCTTTCCCACATGGCGTCACGCCAGGCCCAAAAATGGCCATATGTCTGGAGACTGGTCCCACGCCCAAAGAGCCAGCAGGGAAAACTATGCCTTGTTCTAAAGCTCTTTGGGAACCGTTTGCGTAGCCCCACACACCTGGGGGCTGCAGGCTTTCCTGCTCTCTTCAGCCTCAAAACCACCCTTTCCCACTTGGCCCCGCGTCAGGCCCAAAAATGGCCATATGTCTGGAGACTGGTCCCACGCCCAAAGAGCCAGCAGGGAAAACTATGCCTTGTTCTAAAGCTCTTTGGGAACCGCTTGCGTAGCCCCACACACCTGGGGGCTGCAGGCTTTCCTGCTGCCTTCAGCCTCAAAACCACCCTTTCCTACTTGGCGCCGTGCCAGGCCCAAAAATGGCCATATTTCTGGAGACTGGTTCCTTTCCCAAAGAGGCAGCAGGGAAAATTATGCCTTGTTCTAAAGCTCTTTGGGAACCGCTTGCGTGGCCCCACACAGCTAGGGGCTGCAGGCTTTCCTGCTGCCTTCAGCCTCAAAACAACCCTTTACCACATGGCGTCACGCCAGGCACAAAAATGGCCATATGGCTGGAGACTGGTCCCACGCCCAAAGAGCCAGCAGGGAAAACTATGCATTGTTCTAAAGCTCTTTGGGAACCGTTTGCGTAGCCCCACAGACCTGGGGGCTGCAGGCTTTCCTGCTGCCTTCAACCTCAAAAGCACCCTTTCCCACTTGGCGCCACGCCAGGCCCAAAAATGGCCATATGTCTGGAGACTGGTCCCACGCCCAAAGAGCCAGCAGGGAAAACTATGCCTTGTTCTAAAGCTCTTTGGGAACCGCTTGCGTAGCCCCACAGAAACTGGGGGCTGCAGGCTTTTCTCGCGCTTTCAGCCTCAAAACCACCCTTTCCTACCTGGCGCCGCGCCAGGCACAAAAATGGCCATATGTCTGGAGGTTGGTCCCACGCCCAAAGAACCAGCAGGGAAAACTATGCCTTGTTCTAAAGCTCTTTGGGAAACGCTTGCGTAGCCCCACACACCTGGGGGCTGCAGGCTTTCATGCTGCCTTCAGCCTCAAAACCACCCTTTCCCACTTGGCGTCACGCTAGGCCCAAAAATGGCCATATGTCTGGAGTTTGGTCCCACGCCGAAAGAGCCAGCAGGGAAAACTATGCCTTGTTCTAAAGCTCTTTGGGAACCGCTTGCGTAGCCCCACACACCTGGGGGCTGCAGGCTTTCCTGCTGCCTTCAACCTCAAAAGCACCCTTTTCCACATGGCGTCACGCCAGGCACAAAAATGGCCATATGTCTGGAGTTTGGTCCCACGCCCAAAGAGCCAGCAGGGAAAACTATGCCTTGTTCTAAAGCTCTTTGGGAACCGCTTGCGTAGCCCCAAACACCTGGGGGCTGCAGGCTTTCCTGCTCTCTTCAGCCTCAAAAGAAACCTTTTGCAATTGGCGCCGCACCAGGCCCAAAAATGGCCATATGTCTGAAGATTTGTCCCACGCCCAAAGAGCCAGCAGGGAAAACTATGCCTTGTTCTAAAGCTCTTTGGGAACCGCTTGCGTAGCCCCACACACTTGGGGGCTGCAGGCTTTCCTGCTGCCTTCAGCCTCAAAACCACCCTTTCCTACTTGGCCCCGTGCCAGGCACAAAAATGGCCATATGTCTGGAGACTGGTCCCACGCCCAAAGAGCTAGGAGGGAAAACTATGCCTTGTTCTAAAGCTCTTTGGGAACCGCTTGCGTAGCCCCACACACCTGGGGGCTGCAGGCTATTCTCGCGCTTTCAGCCTCAAAACCACCCTTTCCCACTTGGCGCTGTGCCTGGCACAAAAATGGCCATATGTCTGGAGACTGGTCCCACGCCCAAAGAGCTAGCAGGGAAAACTATGCCTTGTTCTAAAGCTCTTTGGGAACCGCTTGCGTAGCCCCACACACCTGGGGGCTGCAGGCTTTCCTGCTGCCTTCAGCCTCAAAACCACCCTTTCCCAGTTCGCATCGCGCCAGGCACAAAAATGGCCATATGTCTGGAGGTTGGTCCCACGCCCAAAGAGCCAGCAGGGAAAACTATGCCTTGTTCTAAAGCTCTTTGGGAACCGCTTGCGTAGCCCCACAGACCTGCGGGCTGCAGGCTTTCCTGCTGCCTTCAGCCTCAAAACCACCCTTTCCCACATGGCGTCACGCCAGGCCCAAAAATGGCCATATGTCTGGAGACTGGTCCCACGCCCAAAGAGCCAGCAGGGAAAACTATGCCTTGTTCTAAAGCTCTTTGGGAACGGCTTGCGTAGCCCCACACACCTGGGGGCTGCAGGCTTTCCTGCTCTCTTCAGCGTCAAAACCACCCTTTCCCACTTGGCGCCGCGCCAGGCCCAAAAATGGCCATATGTCTGGAGACTGGTCCCACGCCCAAAGAGCCAGCAGGGAAAACTATGCCTTGTTCTACAGCTCTTTGGGAACCGCTTGCGTAGCCCCACACACCTGGGGGCTGCAGGCTTTCCTGCTGCCTTCAGACTCAAAACCACCCTTTCCCACTTGGCGCCGCGCCCGGCCCGAAATTGGCCATATGTCTGGAGACTGGTCCCACGCCCAAAGAGCCATCAGAGAAAATTATGCCTTGTTCTAAAGCTCTTTGGGAACCGCTTGCGTAGCCCCACACACCTGGGGGCTGCAGGCTTTCCTGCTGCCTTCAGCCTCAAAACCACCCTTTCCCACTTGGCGCTGCGCCAGGCCCAAAAATGGCCATATATCTGGAGACTGGTCCCACGCCCAAAGAGCCAGCAGGGAAAACTATGCCTTGTTCTAAAGCTCTTTGGGAACCGCTTGCGTAGCCCCACACACCTGGGGGCCGCAGGCTTTCCTGCTGCCTTCAGCCTCAAAACCACCCTTTCCGACTTGGCCCCGCGGAAGGCCCAGAAATGACCATATGTCAGGAGACTGGTCCCACGCCCAAAGAGCCAGCAGGGAAAATTATGCCTTGTTCTAAAGCTCTTTGGGAAACGCTTGCGTAGCCCCACACACCTGCGGGCTGCAGGCTTTCCTGCTGCGTTCAGCCTCAAAACCACCCTTTTCCACATGGCGTCACGCCAGTCACAAAAATGGCCATATGTCTGGAGACTGGTCCCACGCCCAAAGAGCCAGCAGGGAAAACTATGCATTGTTCTAAAGCTCTTTGGGAACCTCTTGCGTAGCCCCACACACCTGGGGG
The DNA here is from genome assembly GCF_963924245.1 of Chroicocephalus ridibundus. Lineage (NCBI taxonomy): Eukaryota > Metazoa > Chordata > Aves > Charadriiformes > Laridae > Chroicocephalus > Chroicocephalus ridibundus. The sequence goes on from NW_026961513.1 coordinate 161,749, forward strand.
CTGCAGGCTTTCCTGCTGCCTTCAGCCTCAAAACCACCCTTTCCCACATGGCGTCACGCCAGGCCCAAAAATGGCCATATGTCTGGAGACTGGTCCCACGCCCAAAGAGCCAGCAGGGAAAACTATGCCTTGTTCTAAAGCTCTTTGGGAACCGTTTGCGTAGCCCCACACACCTGGGGGCTGCAGGCTTTCCTGCTCTCTTCAGCCTCAAAACCACCCTTTCCCACTTGGCCCCGCGTCAGGCCCAAAAATGGCCATATGTCTGGAGACTGGTCCCACGCCCAAAGAGCCAGCAGGGAAAACTATGCCTTGTTCTAAAGCTCTTTGGGAACCGCTTGCGTAGCCCCACACACCTGGGGGCTGCAGGCTTTCCTGCTGCCTTCAGCCTCAAAACCACCCTTTCCCAGTTCGCATCGCGCCAGGCACAAAAATGGCCATATGTCTGGAGACTGGTCCCACGCCCAAAGAGCCAGCAGGGAAAACTATGCCTTGTTCTAAAGCCCTTTGGGAACCGCTTGCGTAGCCCCACAGACCTGGGGGCTGCAGGCTTTCCTGCTGCCTTCAGCCTCAAAACCACCCTTTCCCACATGGCGTCACGCCAGGCCCAAAAATGGCCATATGTCTGGAGACTGGTCCCCGCCCAAAGAGCCAGCAGGGAAAACTATGCCTTGTTCTAAAGCTCTTTGGGAAAGGCTTGCGTAGCCCCACACACCTGGGGCTGCAGGCTTACCTGCTCTCTTCAGCCTCAAAAGCACCCTTTCCCACTTGCGCCGCGCCAGGCCCAAAAATTGCCATATGTCTGGAGACTGGTCCCACGCCCAAAGAGCCAGCAGGGAAAACTATGCCTTGTTCTAAAGCTCTTTGGGAACCGCTTGCGTAGCCCCACACACCTGGGGGCTGCAGGCTTTCCTGCTGCCTTCAGCCTCAAAACAACCCTTTCCCACTTGGCGCCGTGCCAGGCCCAAAAATGGCCATATGTCTGGAGACTGGTCCCACGCCCAAAGAGCCAGCAGGGAAAACTATGCCTTGTTCTAATGCTCTTTGGGAACCGCTTGCGTAGCCCCACACACCTGGGGGCTGCAGGCTTTCCTGCTGCCTTCAGCCTCAAAACCACCATTTCCCACTTCGCATCGCGCCAGGCAAAAAAATGGCCATATTTCTGGAGACTGGTCCCACGCCCAAAGAGCCAGCAGGGAAAACTATGCCTTGTTCTAAAGCTCTTTGGGAACCTCTTGCGTAGCCCCACAGACCTGGGGGCTGCAGGCTTTCCTGCTCTCTTCAGCCTCAGAAGAACCCTTTCGCACTTGGCGCCGCGCCAGGCGCAAAAATGGCCAGATATCTGGAGACTGGTCCCACGCCCAAAGAGCCAGCAGGGAAAACTATGCCTTGTTCTAAAGCTCTTTGGGAACCGCTTGCGTAGCCCCACACACCTGGGGGCTGCAGGCTTTCCTGCTGCCTTCAGCCTCAAAACCACCCTTTCCCAGTTGACCCCGCGCCAGTCACAAAAATTTCCATATGTCTGGAGACTGGTCCCATGCCCAAAGAGCCAGCAGGGAAAACTATGCCTATGCCTTGTTCTAAAGCTCTTTGGGAACCTCTTGCGTAGCCCCACACACCTGGGGACTGCAGGCTTTCCTGCTGCCTTCAGCCTCAAAAAAACCCTTTCCCACTTGGCGCTGCGCCAGGCCCAAAAAAGGCCATATGTCTGGAGGTTGGTCCCACGCCCAAAGAGCCAGCAGGGAAAACTATGCCTTGTTCTAAAGCTCTTTGGGAACCGCTTGCGTAGCCCCACACACCTGGGGGCTGCAGGCTTTTCTCGCGCTTTCAGCCTCAAAACCACCGTTTCCCACTTGGCGCTGTGCCTGGCACAAAAATGGCCATATGTCTGGAGACTGGCCCCACGCCCAAAGAGCCAGCAGGGAAAACTATGCCTTGTTCTAAGGCTCTTTGGGAACCGCTTGCGTAGCCCCACACAAACTGGGGGCTGCAGGATTTTCTCGCGCTTTCAGCCTCAAAAGCACCCTTCCCACTTGGCCCTGCGCCAGGCCAAAAAATGGCCATATGTCAGGAGACTGGTCCCACGCCCAAAGAGCCAGCAGGGAAAACTATGCCTTGTTCTAAAGCTCTTTGGGAACGGCTTGCGTAGCCCCACACACCTGGGGGCTGCAGGCTTTCCTGCTGCCTTCAGCCTCAAAACCACCCTTTCCCACTTGGCGCTGCGCCAGGCCCAAAAATGGCCATATATCTGGAGACTGGTCCCACGCCCAAAGAGGCAGCAGGGAAAACTATGCCTTGTTCTAAAGCTCTTTGGGAACCGCTTGCGTAGCCCCACACACCTGGGGGCTGCAGGCTTTCCTGCTGCCTTCAGACTCAAAACCACCCTTTCCCACTTGGCATCGCGCCAGGCCCAAAAATGGCCATATGTCAGGAGACTGGTCCCACGCCCAAAGAGCCAGCACGGAAAACTATGCCTTGTTCTAAAGCTCTTTGGGAACCGCTTGCGTAGCCCCACACACCTGGGGGCTGCAGGCTTTCCTGCTGCCTTCAGCCTCAAAAACACCCTTTCCCAATTGGCGCCGCGCCAGGCCCAAAAATGGCCATATGTCTGGAGACTGGTCCCACGCCCAAAGAGCCAGCAGGGAAAACTATGCCTTGTTCTAAAGCTCTTTGGGAATCGCTTGCGTAGCCCCAGAAAAACTGGGGGCTACAGGCTTTTCTCGCGCTTTCAGCCTCAAAACCACCCTTTCCCACTTGGCCCTGCGCCATGCACAAAAATAGCCATATGTCTGGAGGTTGGTCCCACGCCCAAAGAGCCAGCAGGGAAAACTATGCCTTGTTCTAAAGCTCTTTGGGAACCGCTTGCGTAGCCCCACACACCTGCGGGCTGCAGGCTTTCCTGCTGCCTTCAGCCTCAAAACCACCCTTTCCCACTTGGCGCTGCGCCAGGCCCAAAAATGGCCATATATCTGGAGACTGATCCCACGCCCAAAGAGCCAGCAGGGAAAACTATGCCTTGTTCTAAAGCTCTTTGGGAACCTCTTGCGTAGCCCCACAGACCTGGGGGCTGCAGGCTTTCCTGCTCTCTTCAGCCTCAGAAGAACCCTTTCGCACTTGGCGCCGCGCCAGGCGCAAAAATGGCCAGATATCTGGAGACTGGTCCCACGCCCAAAGAGCCAGCATGGAAAACTATGCCTTGTTCTAAAGCTCTTTGGGAACCGCTTGCGTAGCCCCACACACCTGGGGGCTGCAGGCTTTCCTGCTGCCTTCAGCCTCAAAACCACCCTTTCCCAGTTGACCCCGCGCCAGTCACAAAAATTTCCATATGTCTGGAGACTGGTCCCATGCCCAAAGAGCCAGCAGGGAAAACTATGCCTATGCCTTGTTCTAAAGCTCTTTGGGAACCTCTTGCGTAGCCCCACACACCTGGGGACTGCAGGCTTTCCTGCTGCCTTCAGCCTCAAAAAAACCCTTTCCCACTTGGCGCTGCGCCAGGCCCAAAAAAGGCCATATGTCTGGAGGTTGGTCCCACGCCCAAAGAGCCAGCAGGGAAAACTATGCCTTGTTCTAAAGCTCTTTGGGAACCGCTTGCGTAGCCCCACACACCTGGGGGCTGCAGGCTTTCCTGCTGCGTTCAGCCTCAAAACCACCCTTTTCAACATGGCGCCACGCCAGGCACAAAAATGGCCATATGTCTGGAGTTTGGTCCCACGCCCAAAGAGCCAGCAGGGAAAACTATGCCTTGTTCTAAAGCTCTTTGGGAACCGCTTGCGTAGCCCCACACACCTGGGGGCTGCAGGCTTTCCTGCTGCCTTCAGCCTCAAAACCACCCTTTCCCACTTGGCCCCGCGTCAGGCCCAAAAATGGCCATATGTCTGGAAGTTGGTCCCACGCCCAAAGAGCCAGCAGGGAAAACTATGCCTTGTTCTAAAGCTCTTTGGGAACCTCTTGCGTAGCCCCACACACCTGGGGACTGCAGGCTTTCCTGCTGCCTTCAGCCTCAAAACAACCCTTTCCCACTTGGTGCTGCGCCAGGCCCAAAAAAGGCCATATGTCTGGAGGTTGGTCCCACGCCGTAAGAGCCAGCAGGGAAAACTATGCCTTGTTCTAAAGCTCTTTGGGAACCGCTTGCGTAGCCCCACACACCTGGGGGCTGCAGGCTTTCCTGCTGCCTTCAGCCTCAAAACCACCCTTTCCCACTTGGCGCTGCGCCAGGCCCAAAAATGGCCGTATGTCTGGAGGTTGGTCCCACGCCCAAAGAGCCAGCAGGGAAAACTATGCCTTGTTCTAAAGCTCTTTGGGAACCTCTTGCGTAGCCCCACACACCTGGGGGCTGCAGGCTTTTCTCGCGGTTTCAGCCTCAAAACCACCCTTTCGCACTTGGCGCCAAGCCAGGCCCAAAAATGACCATATGTCTGGAGGTTGGTCCAACGCCCAAAGAGACAGCAGGGAAAACTATGCCTTGTTCTAAAGCTCTTTGGGAACCGCTTGCGTAGCCCCACACACCTGGGGGCTGCAGGCTTTCCTGCTGCCTTCAGGCTCAAAACCACCCTTTCCCACTTGGCGCCGCGCCAGGCCCAAAAATGGCCATATGTCTGGAGACTGGTCCCACGCCCAAAGAGCCAGCAGGGAAAACTATGCCTTGTTCTAAAGCTCTTTGGGAACCGCTTGCGTAGCCCCACAGACCTGGGGGCTGCAGGCTTTCCTGCTGCCTTCAGCCTCAAAACCACCCTTTCAGACATGGCGTCACGCCAGGCCCAAAAATGGCCATATATCTGGAGACTGGTCCCACGCCCAAAGAGCCAGCAGGGAAAACTATGCCTTGTTCTAAAGCTCTTTGGGAACGGCTTGCGTAGCCCCACACACCTGGGGGCTGCAGGCTTTCCTGCTGCCTTCAGCCTCAAAACCACCCTTTCCCACTTGGCGCTGCGCCAGGCCCAAAAATGGCCATATATCTGGAGACTGGTCCCACGCCCAAAGAGGCAGCAGGGAAAACTATGCCTTGTTCTAAAGCTCTTTGGGAACCGCTTGCGTAGCCCCACACACCTGGGGGCTGCAGGCTTTCCTGCTGCCTTCAGCCTCAAAAACACCCTTTCCCAATTGGCGCCGCGCCAGGCCCAAAAATGGCCATATGTCTGGAGACTGGTCCCACGCCCAAAGAGCCAGCAGGGAAAACTATGCCTTGTTCTAAAGCTCTTTGGGAATCGCTTGCGTAGCCCCAGACAAACTGGGGGCTGCAGGCTTTTCTCGCGCTTTCAGCCTCAAAACCACCCTTTCCCACTTGGCCCTGCGCCATGCACAAAAATGGCCATATGTCTGGAGGTTGGTCCCACGCCCAAAGAGCCAGCAGGGAAAACTATGCCTTGTTCTAAAGCTCTTTGGGAACCGCTTGCGTAGCCCCACAGACCTGCGGGCTGCAGGCTTTCCTGCTGCCTTCAGCCTCAAAACCACCCTTTCCCACTTGGCGCTGCGCCAGGCCCAAAAATGGCCATATATCTGGAGACTGGTCCCACGCCCAAAGAGCCAGCAGGGAAAACTATGCCTTGTTCTAAAGCTCTTTGGGAACCTCTTGCGTAGCCCCACACACCTGGGGGCTGCAGGCTTTCCTGCTGCCTTCAGCCTCAAAACAACCCTTTCCCACTTGGTGCTGCGCCAGGCCCAAAAAAGGCCATATGTCTGGAGGTTGGTCCCACGCCGTAAGAGCCAGCAGGGAAAACTATGCCTTGTTCTAAAGCTCTTTGGGAACCGCTTGCGTAGCCCCAGACAAACTGGGTGCTGCAGGCTTTTCTCGCGGTTTCAGCCTCAAAACCACCCTTTCCCACTTGGCGCTGCGCCAGGCCCAAAAATGGCCATATGTCTGGAGGTTGGTCCCACGCCCAAAGAGCCAGCAGGGAAAACTATGCCTTGTTCTAAAGCTCTTTGGGAACCGCTTGTGTAGCCCCACACTCTTGGGGGCTGCAGGCTTTCCTGCTGCCTTCAGCCTCAAAACCACCCTTTCCCACTTGGCGCCGCGCCAGGCCCAAAAATGGCCATATGTCTGGAGACTGGTCCCACGCCCAAAGAGCCAGCAGGGAAAACTATGCCTTGTTCTAAAGCTCTTTGGGAACCGCTTGCGTAGCCCCACAGACCTGGGGGCTGCAGGCTTTCCTGCTGCCTTCAGCCTCAAAACCACCCTTTCAGACATGGCGTCACGCCAGGCACAAAAATGGCCATATGTCTGGAGGTTGGTCCCACGCCCAAAGAGCCAGCAGGGAAAACTATGCCTTGTTCTAAAGCTCTTTGGGAACCGCTTGGGTAGCCCCACAGACCTGGGGGCTGCAGGCTTTCCTGCTGCCTTCAGCCTCAAAACCACCCTTTCCCACATGGCGTCACGCCAGGCCCAAAAATGGCCATATGTCTGGAGACTGGTCCCCGCCCAAAGAGCCAGCAGGGAAAACTATGCCTTGTTCTAAAGCTCTTTGGGAAAGGCTTGCGTAGCCCCACACACCTGGGGCTGCAGGCTTTCCTGCTCTCTTCAGCCTCAAAAGCACCCTTTCCCACTTGCGCCGCGCCAGGCCCAAAAATTGCCATATGTCTGGAGACTGGTCCCACGCCCAAAGAGCCAGCAGGGAAAACTATGCCTTGTTCTAAAGCTCTTTGGGAACCGCTTGCGTAGCCCCACACACCTGGGGGCTGCAGGCTTTCCTGCTCTCTTCAGCGTCAAAAGCACCCTTTCCCACTTGGCGCCGCGCCAGGCCCAAAAATGGCCATATATCTGGAGACTGGTCCCACGCCCAAAGAGGCAGCAGGGAAAACTATGCCTTGTTCTAAAGCTCTTTGGGAACCGCTTGCGTAGCCCCACACACCTGGGGGCCGCAGGCTTTCCTGCTGCCTTCAGCCTCAAAACCACCCTTTCCGACTTGGCCCCGCGGAAGGCCCAGAAATGACCATATGTCAGGAGACTGGTCCCACGCCCAAAGAGCCAGCAGGGAAAATTATGCCTTGTTCTAAAGCTCTTTGGGAAACGCTTGCGTAGCCCCACAGACCTGCGGGCTGCAGGCTTTCCTGCTGCGTTCAGCCTCAAAACCACCCTTTTCCACATGGCGTCACGCCAGTCACAAAAATGGCCATATGTCTGGAGGTTGGTCCCATGCCCAAAGAGCCAGCAGGGAAAACTATGCCTTGTTCTAAAGCTCTTTGGGAACCGCTTGCGTAGCCCCAGACAAACTGGGGGCTGCAGGCTTTTCTCGCGGTTTCAGCCTCAAAACCACCCTTTCCCACTTGGCGCTGCGGCAGGCCCAAAAATGGCCATATGTCTGGAGGTTGGTCCCACGCCCAAAGAGCCAGCAGGGAAAACTATGCCTTGTTCTAAAGCTCTTTGGGAACCTCTTGCGTAGCCCCACAGAAACTGGGGGCTGCAGGCTTTCCTGCTGCCTTCAGCCTCAAAACCACCCTTTTCAACACGGCGCCACGCCAGGCACAAAAATCGCCATATGTCTGGAGTTTGGTCCCACGCCCAAAGAGCCAGCAGGGAAAACTATGCCTTGTTCTAAAGCTCTTTGGGAACCGCTTGTGTAGCCCCACACACCTGGGGGCTGCAGGCTTTCCTGCTGCCTTCAGCCTCAAAACCACCCTTTCCCACTTGGCGCCGCGCCAGGCCCAAAAATGGCCATATGTCTGGAGACTGGTCCCACGCCCAAAGAGCCAGCAGGGAAAACTATGCCTTGTTCTAAAGCTCTTTGGGAACCGCTTGCGTAGCCCCACAGACCTGGGGGCTGCAGGCTTTCCTGCTGCCTTCAGCCTCAAAACCACCCTTTCAGACATGGCGTCACGCCAGGCACAAAAATGGCCATATGTCTGGAGGTTGGTCCCACGCCCAAAGAGCCAGCAGGGAAAACTATGCCTTGTTCTAAAGCTCTTTGGGAACCGCTGGCGTAGCCCCACAGACCTGCGGGCTGCAGGATTTCCTGCTGCCTTCAGCCTCAAAACCACCCTTTCCCACATGGCGTCACGCCAGGCCCAAAAATGGCCATATGTCTGGAGACTGGTCCCCGCCCAAAGAGCCAGCAGGGAAAACTATGCCTTGTTCTAAAGCTCTTTGGGAAAGGCTTGCGTAGCCCCACACACCTGGGGCTGCAGGCTTTCCTGCTCTCTTCAGCCTCAAAAGCACCCTTTCCCACTTGCGCCGCGCCAGGCCCAAAAATGGCCATATGTCTGGAGACTGGTCCCACGCCCAAAGAGCCAGCAGGGAAAACTATGCCTTGTTCTAAAGCTCTTTGGGAACCGCTTGCGTAGCCCCACACACCTGGGGGCTGCAGGCTTTCCTGCTCTCTTCAGCGTCAAAAGCACCCTTTCCCACTTGGCGCCGCGCCAGGCCCAAAAATGGCCATATGTCTGGAGACTGGTCCCACGCCCAAAGAGCCAGCAGGGAAAACTATGCCTTGTTCTACAGCTCTTTGGGAACCGCTTGCGTAGCCCCACTAACCTGGGGGCTGCAGGCTTTCCTGCTGCCTTCAGCCTCAAAACCACCCTTTCCTACTTGGCGCCGCGCCAGGCCCGAAATTGGCCATATGTCTGGAGACTGGTCCCACGCCCCAAGAGCCAGCAGAGAAAATTATGCCTTGTTCTAAAGCTCTTTGGGAACCGCTTGCGTAGCCCCACACACCTGGGGGCTGCAGGCTTTCCTGCTGCCTTCAGCCTCAAAACCACCCTTTCCCACTTGGCGCTGCGCCAGGCCCAAAAATGGCCATATATCTGGAGACTGGTCCCACGCCCAAAGAGGCAGCAGGGAAAACTATGCCTTGTTCTAAAACTCTTTGGGAACCGCTTGCGTAGACCCACACACCTGGGGGCCGCAGGCTTTCCTGCTGCCTTCAGCCTCAAAACCACCCTTTCCGACTTGGCCCCGCGGAAGGCCCAGAAATGACCATATGTCAGGAGACTGGTCCCACGCCCAAAGAGCCAGCAGGGAAAATTATGCCTTGTTCTAAAGCTCTTTGGGAAACGCTTGCGTAGCCCCACAGACCTGCGGGCTGCAGGCTTTCCTGCTGTGTTCAGCCTCAAAACCACCCTTTTCCACATGGCGTCACGCCAGTCACAAAAATGGCCATATGTCTGGAGGTTGGTCCCATGCCCAAAGAGCCAGCAGGGAAAACTATGCCTTGTTCTAAAGCTCTTTGGGAACCGTTTGCGTAGCCCCACACACCTGGGGGCTGCAGGCTTTCCTGCTCTCTTCAGCCTCAAAACCACCCTTTCCCAGTTCGCATCGCGCCAGGCACAAAAATGGCCATATTTCTGGAGACTGGTCCCACGCCCAAAGAGCCAGCAGGGAAAACTATGCCTTGTTCTAAAGCTCTTTGGGAACCGCTTGCGTAGCCCCACACACCTGGGGGCCGCAGGCTTTCCTGCTGCCTTCAGCCTCAAAACCACCCTTTCCGACTTGGCCCCGCGGAAGGCCCAGAAATGACCATATGTCAGGAGACTGGTCCCACGCCCAAAGAGCCAGCAGGGAAAATTATGCCTTGTTCTAAAGCTCTTTGGGAAACGCTTGCGTAGCCCCACACACCTGCGGGCTGCAGGCTTTCCTGCTGCGTTCAGCCTCAAAACCACCCTTTTCCACATGGCGTCACGCCAGTCACAAAAATGGCCATATGTCTGGAGACTGGTCCCACGCCCAAAGAGCCAGCAGGGAAAACTATGCCTTGTTCTAAAGCTCTTTGGGAACCTCTTGCGTAGCCCCACACACCTGGGGGCTGCAGGCTTTCCTGCTGCCTTCAGCCTCAAAACCACCCTTTCCCACATGGCGTCACGCCAGGCCCAAAAATGGCCATATGTCTGGAGACTGGTCCCACGCCCAAAGAGCCAGCAGGGAAAACTATGCCTTGTTCTAAAGCTCTTTGGGAACCGTTTGCGTAGCCCCACACACCTGGGGGCTGCAGGCTTTCCTGCTCTCTTCAGCCTCAAAACCACCCTTTCCCACTTGGCCCCGCGTCAGGCCCAAAAATGGCCATATGTCTGGAGACTGGTCCCACGCCCAAAGAGCCAGCAGGGAAAACTATGCCTTGTTCTAAAGCTCTTTGGGAACCGCTTGCGTAGCCCCACACACCTGGGGGCTGCAGGCTTTCCTGCTGCCTTCAGCCTCAAAACCACCCTTTCCCAGTTCGCATCGCGCCAGGCACAAAAATGGCCATATGTCTGGAGACTGGTCCCACGCCCAAAGAGCCAGCAGGGAAAACTATGCCTTGTTCTAAAGCCCTTTGGGAACCGCTTGCGTAGCCCCACAGACCTGGGGGCTGCAGGCTTTCCTGCTGCCTTCAGCCTCAAAACCACCCTTTCCCACATGGCGTCACGCCAGGCCCAAAAATGGCCATATGTCTGGAGACTGGTCCCCGCCCAAAGAGCCAGCAGGGAAAACTATGCCTTGTTCTAAAGCTCTTTGGGAAAGGCTTGCGTAGCCCCACACACCTGGGGCTGCAGGCTTACCTGCTCTCTTCAGCCTCAAAAGCACCCTTTCCCACTTGCGCCGCGCCAGGCCCAAAAATGGCCATATGTCTGGAGACTGGTCCCACGCCCAAAGAGCCAGCAGGGAAAACTATGCCTTGTTCTAATGCTCTTTGGGAACCGCTTGCGTAGCCCCACACACCTGGGGGCTGCAGGCTTTCCTGCTGCCTTCAGCCTCAAAATCACCATTTCCCACTTCGCATCGCGCCAGGCAAAAAAATGGCCATATTTCTGGAGACTGGTCCCACGCCCAAAGAGCCAGCAGGGAAAACTATGCCTTGTTCTAAAGCTCTTTGGGAACCTCTTGCGTAGCCCCACAGACCTGGGGGCTGCAGGCTTTCCTGCTCTCTTCAGCCTCAGAAGAACCCTTTCGCACTTGGCGCCGCGCCAGGCGCAAAAATGGCCAGATATCTGGAGACTGGTCCCACGCCCAAAGAGCCAGCAGGGAAAACTATGCCTTGTTCTAAAGCTCTTTGGGAACCGCTTGCGTAGCCCCACACACCTGGGGGCTGCAGGCTTTCCTGCTGCCTTCAGCCTCAAAACCACCCTTTCCCAGTTGACCCCGCGCCAGTCACAAAAATTTCCATATGTCTGGAGACTGGTCCCATGCCCAAAGAGCCAGCAGGGAAAACTATGCCTATGCCTTGTTCTAAAGCTCTTTGGGAACCTCTTGCGTAGCCCCACACACCTGGGGGCCGCAGGCTTTCCTGCTGCCTTCAGCCTCAAAACCACCCTTTCCGACTTGGCCCCGCGGAAGGCCCAAAAAAGGCCATATGTCTGGAGGTTGGTCCCACGCCCAAAGAGCCAGCAGGGAAAACTATGCCTTGTTCTAAAGCTCTTTGGGAACCGCTTGCGTAGCCCCACACACCTGGGGGCTGCAGGCTTTTCTCGCGCTTTCAGCCTCAAAACCACCGTTTCCCACTTGGCGCTGTGCCTGGCACAAAAATGGCCATATGTCTGGAGACTGATCCCACGCCCAAAGAGCCAGCAGGGAAAACTATGCCTTGTTCTAAAGCTCTTTGGGAACCGCTTGCGTAGCCCCACACACCTGGGGGCTGCAGGCTTTCCTGCTGCCTTCAGCCTCAAAACCACCCTTTCCCACTTGGCCCCGCGCCAGGCACAAAAATGGCCATATGTCTGGAGACTGGCCCCACGCCCAAAGAGCCAGCAGGGAAAACTATGCCTTGTTCTAAGGCTCTTTGGGAACCGCTTGCGTAGCCCCACACAAACTGGGGGCTGCAGGATTTTCTCGCGCTTTCAGCCTCAAAAGCACCCTTCCCACTTGGCCCTGCGCCAGGCCAAAAAATGGCCATATGTCAGGAGACTGGTCCCACGCCCAAAGAGCCAGCAGGGAAAACTATGCCTTGTTCTAAAGCTCTTTGGGAACGGCTTGCGTAGCCCCACACACCTGGGGGCTGCAGGCTTTCCTGCTGCCTTCAGCCTCAAAACCACCCTTTCCCACTTGGCGCTGCGCCAGGCCCAAAAATGGCCATATATCTGGAGACTGGTCCCACGCCCAAAGAGGCAGCAGGGAAAACTATGCCTTGTTCTAAAGCTCTTTGGGAACCGCTTGCGTAGCCCCACACACCTGGGGGCTGCAGGCTTTCCTGCTGCCTTCAGACTCAAAACCACCCTTTCCCACTTGGCATCGCGCCAGGCCCAAAAATGGCCATATGTCAGGAGACTGGTCCCACGCCCAAAGAGCCAGCACGGAAAACTATGCCTTGTTCTAAAGCTCTTTGGGAACCGCTTGCGTAGCCCCACAGACCTGGGGGCTGCAGGCTTTCCTGCTGCCTTCAGCCTCAAAAACACCCTTTCCCAATTGGCGCCGCGCCAGGCCCAAAAATGGCCATATGTCTGGAGACTGGTCCCACGCCCAAAGAGCCAGCAGGGAAAACTATGCCTTGTTCTGAAGCTCTTTGGGAATCGCTTGCGTAGCCCCAGAAAAACTGGGGGCTACAGGCTTTTCTCGCGCTTTCAGCCTCAAAACCACCCTTTCCCACTTGGCCCTGCGCCATGCACAAAAATAGCCATATGTCTGGAGGTTGGTCCCACGCCCAAAGAGCCAGCAGGGAAAACTATGCCTTGTTCTAAAGCTCTTTGGGAACCGCTTGCGTAGCCCCACACACCTGCGGGCTGCAGGCTTTCCTGCTGCCTTCAGCCTCAAAACCACCCTTTCCCACTTGGCGCTGCGCCAGGCCCAAAAATGGCCATATATCTGGAGACTGATCCCACGCCCAAAGAGCCAGCAGGGAAAACTATGCCTTGTTCTAAAGCTCTTTGGGAACCTCTTGCGTAGCCCCACAGACCTGGGGGCTGCAGGCTTTCCTGCTCTCTTCAGCCTCAGAAGAACCCTTTCGCACTTGGCGCCGCGCCAGGCGCAAAAATGGCCAGATATCTGGAGACTGGTCCCACGCCCAAAGAGCCAGCATGGAAAACTATGCCTTGTTCTAAAGCTCTTTGGGAACCGCTTGCGTAGCCCCACACACCTGGGGGCTGCAGGCTTTCCTGCTGCCTTCAGCCTCAAAACCACCCTTTCCCAGTTGACCCCGCGCCAGTCACAAAAATTTCCATATGTCTGGAGACTGGTCCCATGCCCAAAGAGCCAGCAGGGAAAACTATGCCTATGCCTTGTTCTAAAGCTCTTTGGGAACCTCTTGCGTAGCCCCACACACCTGGGGACTGCAGGCTTTCCTGCTGCCTTCAGCCTCAAAAAAACCCTTTCCCACTTGGCGCTGCGCCAGGCCCAAAAAAGGCCATATGTCTGGAGGTTGGTCCCACGCCCAAAGAGCCAGCAGGGAAAACTATGCCTTGTTCTAAAGCTCTTTGGGAACCGCTTGCGTAGCCCCACACACCTGGGGGCTGCAGGCTTTCCTGCTGCGTTCAGCCTCAAAACCACCCTTTTCAACATGGCGCCCCGCCAGGCACAAAAATGGCCATATGTCTGGAGTTTGGTCCCACGCCCAAAGAGCCAGCAGGGAAAACTATGCCTTGTTCTAAAGCTCTTTGGGAACCGCTTGCGTAGCCCCACACACCTGGGGGCTGCAGGCTTTCCTGCTGCCTTCAGCCTCAAAACCACCCTTTCCCACTTGGCCCCGCGTCAGGCCCAAAAATGGCCATATGTCTGGAAGTTGGTCCCACGCCCAAAGAGCCAGCAGGGAAAACTATGCCTTGTTCTAAAGCTCTTTGGGAACCTCTTGCGTAGCCCCACACACCTGGGGACTGCAGGCTTTCCTGCTGCCTTCAGCCTCAAAACAACCCTTTCCCACTTGGTGCTGCGCCAGGCCCAAAAAAGGCCATATGTCTGGAGGTTGGTCCCACGCCGTAAGAGCCAGCAGGGAAAACTATGCCTTGTTCTAAAGCTCTTTGGGAACCGCTTGCGTAGCCCCACACACCTGGGGGCTGCAGGCTTTCCTGCTCTCTTCAGCCTCAAAACCACCCTTTCCCACTTGGCGCTGCGCCAGGCCCAAAAATGGCCATATGTCTGGAGGTTGGTCCCACGCCCAAAGAGCCAGCAGGGAAAACTATGCCTTGTTCTAAAGCTCTTTGGGAACCTCTTGCGTAGCCCCACACACCTGGGGGCTGCAGGCTTTTCTCGCGGTTTCAGCCTCAAAACCACCCTTTCGCACTTGGCGCCAAGCCAGGCCCAAAAATGACCATATGTCTGGAGGTTGGTCCAACGCCCAAAGAGACAGCAGGGAAAACTATGCCTTGTTCTAAAGCTCTTTGGGAACCGCTTGCGTAGCCCCACACACCTGGGGGCTGCAGGCTTTCCTGCTGCCTTCAGGCTCAAAACCACCCTTTCCCACTTGGCGCCGCGCCAGGCCCAAAAATGGCCATATGTCTGGAGACTGGTCCCACGCCCAAAGAGCCAGCAGGGAAAACTATGCCTTGTTCTAAAGCTCTTTGGGAACCGCTTGCGTAGCCTCACACACCTGGGGGCTGCAGGCTTTCCTGCTGCCTTCAGCCTCAAAACCACCCTTTCAGACATGGCGTCACGCCAGGCACAAAAATGGCCATATGTCTGGAGGTTGGTCGCACGCCCAAAGAGCCAGCAGGGAAAACTATGCCTTGTTCTAAAGCTCTTTGGGAACCGCTTGCGTAGCCCCAGACAAACTGGGGGCTGCAAGCTTTTCTCGCGGTTTCAGCCTCAAAACCACCCTTTCCCACTTGGCGCTGCGCCAGGCCCAAAAATGGCCATATATCTGGAGACTGGTCCCACGCCCAAAGAGGCAGCAGGGAAAACTATGCCTTGTTCTAAAGCTCTTTGGGAACCGCTTGCGTAGCCCCACACACCTGGGGGCCGCAGGCTTTCCTGCTGCCTTCAGCCTCAAAACCACCCTTTCCGACTTGGCCCCGCGGAAGGCCCAGAAATGACCATATGTCAGGAGACTGGTCCCACGCCCAAAGAGCCAGCAGGGAAAATTATGCCTTGTTCTAAAGCTCTTTGGGAATCGCTTGCGTAGCCCCACAGACATGCGGGCTGCAGGCTTTCCTGCTGCCTTCAGCCTCAAAACCACCCTTTCCTACTTGGCCCCGTGCCAGGCCCAAAAATGGCCATATGTCTGGAGACTGGTCCCACGCACAAAGAGCTAGGAGGGAAAACTATGCCTTGTTCTAAAGCTCTTTGGGAACCGCTTGCGTAGCCCCACACACCTGGGGGCTGCAGGCTTTTCTCGCGCTTTCAGCCTCAAAACCACCGTTTCCCACTTGGCGCTGTGCCTGGCACAAAAATGGCCATATGTCTGGAGACTGATCCCACGCCCAAAGAGCTAGCAGGGAAAACTATGCCTTGTTCTAAAGCTCTTTGGGAACCGCTTGCGTAGCCCCACAGACCTGGGGGCTGCAGGCTTTCCTGCTGCCTTCAGCCTCAAAACCACCCTTTCCCAGTTCGCATCGCGCCAGGCCCAAAAATGGCCATATATCTGGAGACTGGTCCCACGCCCAAAGAGCCAGCAGGGAAAACTATGCCTTGTTCTAAAGCTCTTTGGGAACGGCTTGCGTAGCCCCACACACCTGGGGGCTGCAGGCTTTCCTGCTGCCTTCAGCCTCAAAACCACCCTTTCCCACTTGGCGCTGCGCCAGGCCCAAAAATGGCCATATATCTGGAGACTGGTCCCACGCCCAAAGAGGCAGCAGGGAAAACTATGCCTTGTTCTAAAGCTCTTTGGGAACCGCTTGCGTAGCCCCACACACCTGGGGGCTGCAGGCTTTCCTGCTGCCTTCAGCCTCAAAAACACCCTTTCCCAATTGGCGCCGCGCCAGGCCCAAAAATGGCCATATGTCTGGAGACTGGTCCCACGCCCAAAGAGCCAGCAGGGAAAACTATGCCTTGTTCTAAAGCTCTTTGGGAATCGCTTGCGTAGCCCCAGACAAACTGGGGGCTGCAGGCTTTTCTCGCGCTTTCAGCCTCAAAACCACCCTTTCCCACTTGGCCCTGCGCCATGCACAAAAATGGCCATATGTCTGGAGGTTGGTCCCACGCCCAAAGAGCCAGCAGGGAAAACTATGCCTTGTTCTAAAGCTCTTTGGGAACCGCTTGCGTAGCCCCACAGACCTGCGGGCTGCAGGCTTTCCTGCTGCCTTCAGCCTCAAAACCACCCTTTCCCACTTGGCGCTGCGCCAGGCCCAAAAATGGCCATATATCTGGAGACTGGTCCCACGCCCAAAGAGCCAGCAGGGAAAACTATGCCTTGTTCTAAAGCTCTTTGGGAACCTCTTGCGTAGCCCCACACACCTGGGGGCTGCAGGCTTTCCTGCTGCCTTCAGCCTCAAAACAACCCTTTCCCACTTGGTGCTGCGCCAGGCCCAAAAAAGGCCATATGTCTGGAGGTTGGTCCCACGCCGTAAGAGCCAGCAGGGAAAACTATGCCTTGTTCTAAAGCTCTTTGGGAACCGCTTGCGTAGCCCCAGACAAACTGGGGGCTGCAGGCTTTTCTCGCGGTTTCAGCCTCAAAACCACCCTTTCCCACTTGGCGCTGCGCCAGGCCCAAAAATGGCCATATGTCTGGAGGTTGGTCCCACGCCCAAAGAGCCAGCAGGGAAAACTATGCCTTGTTCTAAAGCTCTTTGGGAACCGCTTGTGTAGCCCCACACTCTTGGGGGCTGCAGGCTTTCCTGCTGCCTTCAGCCTCAAAACCACCCTTTCCCACTTGGCGCCGCGCCAGGCCCAAAAATGGCCATATGTCTGGAGACTGGTCCCACGCCCAAAGAGCCAGCAGGGAAAACTATGCCTTGTTCTAAAGCTCTTTGGGAACCGCTTGCGTAGCCCCACAGACCTGCGGGCTGCAGGCTTTCCTGCTGCGTTCAGCCTCAAAACCACCCTTTTCCACATGGCGTCACGCCAGTCACAAAAATGGCCATATGTCTGGAGGTTGGTCCCATGCCCAAAGAGCCAGCAGGGAAAACTATGCCTTGTTCTAAAGCTCTTTGGGAACCGCTTGCGTAGCCCCAGACAAACTGGGGGCTGCAGGCTTTTCTCGCGGTTTCAGCCTCAAAACCACCCTTTCCCACTTGGCGCTGCGGCAGGCCCAAAAATGGCCATATGTCTGGAGGTTGGTCCCACGCCCAAAGAGCCAGCAGGGAAAACTATGCCTTGTTCTAAAGCTCTTTGGGAACCTCTTGCGTAGCCCCACAGAAACTGGGGGCTGCAGGCTTTCCTGCTGCCTTCAGCCTCAAAACCACCCTTTTCAACACGGCGCCACGCCAGGCACAAAAATCGCCATATGTCTGGAGTTTGGTCCCACGCCCAAAGAGCCAGCAGGGAAAACTATGCCTTGTTCTAAAGCTCTTTGGGAACCGCTTGTGTAGCCCCACACACCTGGGGGCTGCAGGCTTTCCTGCTGCCTTCAGCCTCAAAACAACCCTTTCCCACTTGGCGCCGCGCCAGGCCCAAAAATGGCCATATGTCTGGAGACTGGTCCCACGCCCAAAGAGCCAGCAGGGAAAACTATGCCTTGTTCTAAAGCTCTTTGGGAACCGCTTGCGTAGCCCCACAGACCTGGGGGCTGCAGGCTTTCCTGCTGCCTTCAGCCTCAAAACCACCCTTTCAGACATGGCGTCACGCCAGGCACAAAAATGGCCATATGTCTGGAGGTTGGTCCCACGCCCAAAGAGCCAGCAGGGAAAACTATGCCTTGTTCTAAAGCTCTTTGGGAACCGCTGGCGTAGCCCCACAGACCTGCGGGCTGCAGGCTTTCCTGCTGCCTTCAGCCTCAAAACCACCCTTTCCCACATGGCGTCACGCCAGGCCCAAAAATGGCCATATGTCTGGAGACTGGTCCCCGCCCAAAGAGCCAGCAGGGAAAACTATGCCTTGTTCTAAAGCTCTTTGGGAAAGGCTTGCGTAGCCCCACACACCTGGGGCTGCAGGCTTTCCTGCTCTCTTCAGCCTCAAAAGCACCCTTTCCCACTTGCGCCGCGCCAGGCCCAAAAATGGCCATATGTCTGGAGACTGGTCCCACGCCCAAAGAGCCAGCAGGGAAAACTATGCCTTGTTCTAAAGCTCTTTGGGAACCGCTTGCGTAGCCCCACACACCTGGGGGCTGCAGGCTTTCCTGCTCTCTTCAGCGTCAAAAGCACCCTTTCCCACTTGGCGCCGCGCCAGGCCCAAAAATGGCCATATGTCTGGAGACTGGTCCCACGCCCAAAGAGCCAGCAGGGAAAACTATGCCTTGTTCTACAGCTCTTTGGGAACCGCTTGCGTAGCCCCACTAACCTGGGGGCTGCAGGCTTTCCTGCTGCCTTCAGCCTCAAAACCACCCTTTCCTACTTGGCGCCGCGCCAGGCCCGAAATTGGCCATATGTCTGGAGACTGGTCCCACGCCCCAAGAGCCAGCAGAGAAAATTATGCCTTGTTCTAAAGCTCTTTGGGAACCGCTTGCGTAGCCCCACACACCTGGGGGCTGCAGGCTTTCCTGCTGCCTTCAGCCTCAAAACCACCCTTTCCCACTTGGCGCTGCGCCAGGCCCAAAAATGGCCATATATCTGGAGACTGGTCCCACGCCCAAAGAGGCAGCAGGGAAAACTATGCCTTGTTCTAAAGCTCTTTGGGAACCGCTTGCGTAGCCCCACACACCTGGGGGCCGCAGGCTTTCCTGCTGCCTTCAGCCTCAAAACCACCCTTTCCGACTTGGCCCCGCGGAAGGCCCAGAAATGACCATATGTCAGGAGACTGGTCCCACGCCCAAAGAGCCAGCAGGGAAAATTATGCCTTGTTCTAAAGCTCTTTGGGAAACGCTTGCGTAGCCCCACAGACCTGCGGGCTGCAGGCTTTCCTGCTGTGTTCAGCCTCAAAACCACCCTTTTCCACATGGCGTCACGCCAGTCACAAAAATGGCCATATGTCTGGAGGTTGGTCCCATGCCCAAAGAGCCAGCAGGGAAAACTATGCCTTGTTCTAAAGCTCTTTGGGAACCGTTTGCGTAGCCCCACACACCTGGGGGCTGCAGGCTTTCCTGCTCTCTTCAGCCTCAAAACCACCCTTTCCCAGTTCGCATCGCGCCAGGCACAAAAATGGCCATATTTCTGGAGACTGGTCCCACGCCCAAAGAGCCAGCAGGGAAAACTATGCCTTGTTCTAAAGCTCTTTGGGAACCGCTTGCGTAGCCCCACAGACCTGGGGGCTGCAGGATTTCATGCTGCCTTCAGCCTCAAAACCACCCTTTCCCACATGGCTTCACGCCAGGCCCAAAAATGGCCATATGTCTGGAGACTGGTCCCCGCCCAAAGAGCCAGCAGGGAAAACTATGCCTTGTTCTAAAGCTCTTTGGGAACCGCTTGCGTAGCCCCACAGAAACTGGGGGCTGCAGGCTTTTCTCGCGCTTTCAGCCTCAAAACCACCCTTTCCCAGTTCGCATCGCGCCAGGCACAAAAATGGCCATATGTCTGGAGACTGGTCCCACGCCCAAAGAGCCAGCAGGGAAAACTATGCCTTGTTCTAAAGCCCTTTGGGAACCGCTTGCGTAGCCCCACACACCTGGGGGCTGCAGGCTTTCCTGCTGCCTTCAGCCTCAAAACCACCCTTTCCCACATGGCGTCACGCCAGGCCCAAAAATGGCCATATGTCTGGAGACTGGTCCCCGCCCAAAGAGCCAGCAGGGAAAACTATGCCTTGTTCTAAAGCTCTTTGGGAAAGGCTTGCGTAGCCCCACACACCTGGGGCTGCAGGCTTACCTGCTCTCTTCAGCCTCAAAAGCACCCTTTCCCACTTGCGCCGCGCCAGGCCCAAAAATTGCCATATGTCTGGAGACTGGTCCCACGCCCAAAGAGCCAGCAGGGAAAACTATGCCTTGTTCTAAAGCTCTTTGGGAACCGCTTGCGTAGCCCCACACACCTGGGGGCTGCAGGCTTTCCTGCTGCCTTCAGCCTCAAAACAACCCTTTCCCACTTGGCGCCGTGCCAGGCCCAAAAATGGCCATATGTCTGGAGACTGGTCCCACGCCCAAAGAGCCAGCAGGGAAAACTATGCCTTGTTCTAATGCTCTTTGGGAACCGCTTGCGTAGCCCCACACACCTGGGGGCTGCAGGCTTTCCTGCTGCCTTCAGCCTCAAAACCACCATTTCCCACTTCGCATCGCGCCAGGCAAAAAAATGGCCATATTTCTGGAGACTGGTCCCACGCCCAAAGAGCCAGCAGGGAAAACTATGCCTTGTTCTAAAGCTCTTTGGGAACCGCTTGCGTAGCCCCACACACCTGCGGGCTGCAGGCTTTCCTGCTGCGTTCAGCCTCAAAACCACCCTTTCCCACATGGCGTCACGCCAGGCAAAAAAATGGCCATATTTCTGGAGACTGGTCCCACGCCCAAAGAGCCAGCAGGGAAAACTATGCCTTGTTCTAAAGCTCTTTGGGAACCGCTTGCGTAGCCCCACACACCTGGGGGCTGCAGGCTTTCCTGCTGCCTTCAGCCTCAAAACCACCATTTCCCACTTCGCATCGCGCCAGGCAAAAAAATGGCCATATTTCTGGAGACTGGTCCCACGCCCAAAGAGCCAGCAGGGAAAACTATGCCTTGTTCTAAAGCTCTTTGGGAACCGCTTGCGTAGCCCCACAGAAACTGGGGGCTGCAGGCTTTTCTCGCGCTTTCAGCCTCAAAACCACCCTTTCCCACTTGGCGCTGCGCCAGGCACAAAAATGGCCATATTTCTGGAGACTGGTCCCACGCCCAAAGAGCCAGCAGGGAAAACTATGCATTGTTCTAAAGCTCTTTGGGAACCGTTTGCGTAGCCCCACACACCTGGGGGCTGCAGGCTTTCCTGCTGCCTTCAACCTCAAAAGCACCCTTTCCCACTTGGCGCCACGCCAGGCCCAAAAATGGCCATATGTCTGGAGGTTGGTCCCACGCCCAAAGAGCTAGCAGGGAAAACTATGCCTTGTTCTAAAGCTCTTTGGGAACCTCTTGCGTAGCCCCACACACCTGGGGGCTGCAGGCTTTCCTGCTGCCTTCAGCCTCAAAACCACCCTTTCCCACATGGCGTCACGCCAGGCCCAAAAATGGATATATGTCTGGAGACTGGTCCCACGCCCAAAGAGCCAGCAGGGAAAACTATGCTTTGTTCTAAAGCTCTTTGGGAACCGTTTGCGTAGCCCCACACACCTGGGGGCTGCAGGCTTTCCTGCTCTCTTCAGCCTCAAAACCACCCTTTAACACTTGGCATCGCGCCAGTCACAAAAATGGCCATATTTCTGGAGACTGGTTCCTTTCCCAAAGAGGCAGCAGGGAAAATTATGCCTTGTTCTAAAGCTCTTTGGGAACCGCTTGCGTGGCCCCACACAGCTAGGGGCTGCAGGCTTTCCTGCTGCCTTCAGCCTCAAAACAACCCTTTACCACATGGCGCCGCGCCAGGCCCAAAAATGGCCATATGTCTGGAGGTTGGTCCCACGCCCAAAGAGCCAGCAGGGAAAACTATGCATTGTTCTAAAGCTCTTTGGGAACCGTTTGCGTAGCCCCACACACCTGGGGGCTGCAGGCTTTCCTGCTGCCTTCAACCTCAAAAGCACCCTTTCCCACTTGGCGCCACGCCAGGCCCAAAAATGGCCATATGTCTGGAGACTGGTCCCACGCCCAAAGAGCCAGCAGGGAAAACTATGCCTTGTTCTAAAGCTCTTTGGGAACCGCTTGCGTAGCCCCACACAAACTGGGGGTGCAGGCTTTTCTCGCGCTTTCAGCCTCAAAACCACCCTTTCCCACTTGGCGCCGCGCCAGGCCCAAAAATGGCCATATGTCTGGAGGTTGGTCCCACGCCCAAAAAACCAGCAGGGAAAACTATGCCTTGTTCTAAAGCTCTTTGGGAACCGCTTGCGTAGCCCCACACACCTGGGGGCTGCAGGCTTTCCTGCTGCCTTCAGCCTCAAAACCACCCTTTTCCACATGGCGTCAGCCAGGCCCAAAAATGGCCATATGTCTGGAGACTGGTCCCACGCCCAAAGAGCCAGCAGGGAAAACTATGCCTTGTTCTAAAGCTCTTTGGGAACCGCTTGCGTAGCCCCACACAAACTGGGGGTGCAGGCTTTTCTCGCGCTTTCAGCCTCAAAACCACCCTTTCCCACTTGGCGCCGCGCCAGGCCCAAAAATGGCCATATGTCTGGAGGTTGGTCCCACGCCCAAAAAACCAGCAGGGAAAACTATGCCTTGTTCTAAAGCTCTTTGGGAACCGCTTGCGTAGCCCCACACACCTGGGGGCTGCAGGCTTTCCTGCTGCCTTCAGCCTCAAAACCACCCTTTTCCACATGGCGTCAGCCAGGCCCAAAAATGGCCATATGTCTGGAGACTGGTCCCACGCCCAAAGAGCCAGCAGGGAAAACTATGCCTTGTTCTAAAGCTCTTTGAGAACCGCTTGCGTAGCCCCACACACCTGGGGGCTGCAGGCTTTCCTGCTGCCTTCAGCCTCAAAACCACACCCTTTTCCACATGGCGCCGTGCCAGGCCCAAAAATGTCAATATGTCTGGAGACTGGTCCCACGCCCAAAGAGCCAGCAGGGAAAACTATGCCTTGTTCTAAAGCTCTTTGGGAACCGCTTGCGTAGCCCCACACACCTGGGGGCTGCAGGCTTTCCTGCTGCCTTCAGCCTCAAAACCACCCTTTCCCACTTGGCGCTGCGCCAGGCCCAAAAATGGCCATATATCTGGAGACTGGTCCCACGCCCAAAGAGGCAGCAGGGAAAACTATGCCTTGTTCTAAAGCTCTTTGGGAACCGCTTGCGTAGCCCCACACACCTGGGGGCCGCAGGCTTTCCTGCTGCCTTCAGCCTCAAAACCACCCTTTCCGACTTGGCCCCGCGGAAGGCCCAGAAATGACCATATGTCAGGAGACTGGTCCCACGCCCAAAGAGCCAGCAGGGAAAATTATGCCTTGTTCTAAAGCTCTTTGGGAAACGCTTGCGTAGCCCCACACACCTGCGGGCTGCAGGCTTTCCTGCTGCGTTCAGCCTCAAAACCACCCTTTTCCACATGGCGTCACGCCAGTCACAAAAATGGCCATATGTCTGGAGACTGGTCCCACGCCCAAAGAGCCAGCAGGGAAAACTATGCCTTGTTCTAAAGCTCTTTGGGAACCTCTTGCGTAGCCCCACACACCTGGGGGCTGCAGGCTTTCCTGCTGCCTTCAGCCTCAAAACCACCCTTTCCCACATGGCGTCACGCCAGGCCCAAAAATGGCCATATGTCTGGAGACTGGTCCCACGCCCAAAGAGCCAGCAGGGAAAACTATGCCTTGTTCTAAAGCTCTTTGGGAACCGTTTGCGTAGCCCCACACACCTGGGGGCTGCAGGCTTTCCTGCTCTCTTCAGCCTCAAAACCACCCTTTCCCACTTGGCCCCGCGTCAGGCCCAAAAATGGCCATATGTCTGGAGACTGGTCCCACGCCCAAAGAGCCAGCAGGGAAAACTATGCCTTGTTCTAAAGCTCTTTGGGAACCGCTTGCGTAGCCCCACACACCTGGGGGCTGCAGGCTTTCCTGCTGCCTTCAGCCTCAAAACCACCCTTTCCCAGTTCGCATCGCGCCAGGCACAAAAATGGCCATATGTCTGGAGACTGGTCCCACGCCCAAAGAGCCAGCAGGGAAAACTATGCCTTGTTCTAAAGCCCTTTGGGAACCGCTTGCGTAGCCCCACAGACCTGGGGGCTGCAGGCTTTCCTGCTGCCTTCAGCCTCAAAACCACCCTTTCCCACATGGCGTCACGCCAGGCCCAAAAATGGCCATATGTCTGGAGACTGGTCCCCGCCCAAAGAGCCAGCAGGGAAAACTATGCCTTGTTCTAAAGCTCTTTGGGAAAGGCTTGCGTAGCCCCACACACCTGGGGCTGCAGGCTTACCTGCTCTCTTCAGCCTCAAAAGCACCCTTTCCCACTTGCGCCGCGCCAGGCCCAAAAATTGCCATATGTCTGGAGACTGGTCCCACGCCCAAAGAGCCAGCAGGGAAAACTATGCCTTGTTCTAAAGCTCTTTGGGAACCGCTTGCGTAGCCCCACACACCTGGGGGCTGCAGGCTTTCCTGCTGCCTTCAGCCTCAAAACAACCCTTTCCCACTTGGCGCCGTGCCAGGCCCAAAAATGGCCATATGTCTGGAGACTGGTCCCACGCCCAAAGAGCCAGCAGGGAAAACTATGCCTTGTTCTAATGCTCTTTGGGAACCGCTTGCGTAGCCCCACACACCTGGGGGCTGCAGGCTTTCCTGCTGCCTTCAGCCTCAAAACCACCATTTCCCACTTCGCATCGCGCCAGGCAAAAAAATGGCCATATTTCTGGAGACTGGTCCCACGCCCAAAGAGCCAGCAGGGAAAACTATGCCTTGTTCTAAAGCTCTTTGGGAACCGCTTGCGTAGCCCCACACACCTGCGGGCTGCAGGCTTTCCTGCTGCGTTCAGCCTCAAAACCACCCTTTCCCACATGGCGTCACGCCAGGCAAAAAAATGGCCATATTTCTGGAGACTGGTCCCACGCCCAAAGAGCCAGCAGGGAAAACTATGCCTTGTTCTAAAGCTCTTTGGGAACCGCTTGCGTAGCCCCACACACCTGGGGGCTGCAGGCTTTCCTGCTGCCTTCAGCCTCAAAACCACCATTTCCCACTTCGCATCGCGCCAGGCAAAAAAATGGCCATATTTCTGGAGACTGGTCCCACGCCCAAAGAGCCAGCAGGGAAAACTATGCCTTGTTCTAAAGCTCTTTGGGAACCGCTTGCGTAGCCCCACAGAAACTGGGGGCTGCAGGCTTTTCTCGCGCTTTCAGCCTCAAAACCACCCTTTCCCACTTGGCGCTGCGCCAGGCACAAAAATGGCCATATTTCTGGAGACTGGTCCCACGCCCAAAGAGCCAGCAGGGAAAACTATGCATTGTTCTAAAGCTCTTTGGGAACCGTTTGCGTAGCCCCACACACCTGGGGGCTGCAGGCTTTCCTGCTGCCTTCAACCTCAAAAGCACCCTTTCCCACTTGGCGCCACGCCAGGCCCAAAAATGGCCATATGTCTGGAGGTTGGTCCCACGCCCAAAGAGCTAGCAGGGAAAACTATGCCTTGTTCTAAAGCTCTTTGGGAACCTCTTGCGTAGCCCCACACACCTGGGGGCTGCAGGCTTTCCTGCTGCCTTCAGCCTCAAAACCACCCTTTCCCACATGGCGTCACGCCAGGCCCAAAAATGGATATATGTCTGGAGACTGGTCCCACGCCCAAAGAGCCAGCAGGGAAAACTATGCTTTGTTCTAAAGCTCTTTGGGAACCGTTTGCGTAGCCCCACACACCTGGGGGCTGCAGGCTTTCCTGCTCTCTTCAGCCTCAAAACCACCCTTTAACACTTGGCATCGCGCCAGTCACAAAAATGGCCATATTTCTGGAGACTGGTTCCTTTCCCAAAGAGGCAGCAGGGAAAATTATGCCTTGTTCTAAAGCTCTTTGGGAACCGCTTGCGTGGCCCCACACAGCTAGGGGCTGCAGGCTTTCCTGCTGCCTTCAGCCTCAAAACAACCCTTTACCACATGGCGCCGCGCCAGGCCCAAAAATGGCCATATGTCTGGAGGTTGGTCCCACGCCCAAAGAGCCAGCAGGGAAAACTATGCATTGTTCTAAAGCTCTTTGGGAACCGTTTGCGTAGCCCCACACACCTGGGGGCTGCAGGCTTTCCTGCTGCCTTCAACCTCAAAAGCACCCTTTCCCACTTGGCGCCACGCCAGGCCCAAAAATGGCCATATGTCTGGAGACTGGTCCCACGCCCAAAGAGCCAGCAGGGAAAACTATGCCTTGTTCTAAAGCTCTTTGGGAACCGCTTGCGTAGCCCCACACAAACTGGGGGTGCAGGCTTTTCTCGCGCTTTCAGCCTCAAAACCACCCTTTCCCACTTGGCGCCGCGCCAGGCCCAAAAATGGCCATATGTCTGGAGGTTGGTCCCACGCCCAAAAAACCAGCAGGGAAAACTATGCCTTGTTCTAAAGCTCTTTGGGAACCGCTTGCGTAGCCCCACACACCTGGGGGCTGCAGGCTTTCATGCTGCCTTCAGCCTCAAAACCACCCTTTCCCACTTGGCGTCACGCCAGGCACAAAAATGGCCATATGTCTGGAGTTTGGTCCCACGCCCAAAGAGCCAGCAGGGAAAACTATGCCTTGTTCTAAAGCTCTTTGGGAACCGCTTGCGTAGCCCCACAGACCTGGGGGCTGCAGGCTTTCCTGCTCTCTTCAGCCTCAAAAGAAACCTTTTGGAATTGGCGCCGCACCAGGCCCAAAAATGGCCATATGTCTGAAGATTTGTCCCACGCCCAAAGAGCCAGCAGGGAAAACTATGCCTTGTTCTAAAGCTCTTTGGGAACCGCTTGCGTAGCCCCACACACCTGGGGGCTGCACGCGTTCCTGCTGCCTTCAGCCTCAAAACAACCCTTTCCCACTTGGCGCTGCGCCAGGCCCAAAAATGGCCATATGTCTGGAGACTGGTCCCACGCCCAAAGAGCCAGCAGGGAAAACTATGCCTTGTTCTAAAGCTCTTTGAGAACCGCTTGCGTAGCCCCACACACCTGGGGGCTGCAGGCTTTCCTGCTGCCTTCAGCCTCAAAACCACACCCTTTTCCACATGGCGCCGTGCCAGGCCCAAAAATGTCCATATGTCTGGAGACTGGTCCCACGCCCAAAGAGCCAGCAGGGAAAACTATGCCTTGTTCTAAAGCTCTTTGGGAACCGCTTGCGTAGCCCCACACACCTGGGGGCTGCAGGCTTTCCTGCTGCCTTCAGCCTCAAAACCACCCTTTTCCACATGGCGTCAGCCAGGCCCAAAAATGGCCATATGTCTGGAGACTGGTCCCACGCCCAAAGAGCCAGCAGGGAAAACTATGCCTTGTTCTAAAGCTCTTTTGGAACCGCTTGCGTAGGCCCACACACCTGGGGGCTGCAGGCTTTCCTGCTCTCTTCAGACTCAAAACCACCCTTTCCCAATTGGCTCCGCGCCAGGCACAAAAATGGCCATATGTCTGGAGACTGGTCCCACGCCCAAAGAGCCAGCAGGGAAAACTATGCCTTGTTCTAAAGCTCTTTGGGAACCGCTTGCGTAGCCCCACAGACCTGGGGGCTGCAGGCTTTCCTGCTGCCTTCAGCCTCAAAACCACCATTTCCCACTTCGCATCGCGCCAGGCACAAAAATGGCCATATGTCTGGAGTTTGGTCCCACGCCCAAAGAGCCAGCAGGGAAAACTATGCCTTGTTCTAAAGCTCTTTGGGAACCGCTTGCGTAGCCCCACACACCTGGGGGCTGCAGGCTTTCCTGCCGCCTTCAACCTCAAAAGAACCCTTTTCCACATGGCGTCACGCCAGGCAGAAAAATGGCCATATGTCTGGAGTTTGGTCCCACGCTCAAAGAGCCAGCAGGGAAAACTATGCCTTGTTCTAAAGCTCTTTGGGAACCGCTTGCGTAGCCCCACAGACCTGGGGGCTGCAGGCTTTCCTGCTCTCTTCAGCCTCAAAAGAAACCTTTTGCAATTGGCGCCGCGCCAGGCCCAATAATGGCCATATGTCTGAAGATTTGTCCCACGCCCAAAGAGCCAGCAGGGAAAACTATGCCTTGTTCTAAATCTCTTTGAGAACCGCTTGCGTAGCCCCACACACCTGGGGGCTGCAGGCTTTCCTGCTGCCTTCAGCCTCAAAACCACCCTTTCCCAATTGGCCCCACGCCAGGCACAAAAATGGCCATATGTCTGGAAGTTGGTCCCACGCCCAAAGAGCCAGCAGGGAAAACTATGCCTTGTTCTAAAGCTCTTTGGGAACCGCTTGCGTAGCCCCACACACCTGGGGGCTGCAGGCTTTCCTGCTGCCTTCAGCCTCAAAACCACTCTTTCCTACTTGGCGCCGTGCCAGGCCCAAAAATGGCCATATGTCTGGAGACTGGTCCCACGCCCAAAGAGCCAGCAGGGAAAACTATGCCTTGTTCTAAAGCTCTTTGGGAACCGCTTGCGTAGCCCCACACACCTGGGGGCTGCAGGCTTTCCTGCTGCCTTCAGCCTCAAAACCACCATTTCCCACTTGGCGCCGCGCCAGGCCCAAAAATGGCCATATGTCTGGAGATTGGTCCCACGCCCAAAGAGCCAGCAGGGAAAACTATGCCTTGTTCTAAAGCTCTTTGGGAACCGCTTGCGTAGCCCCACACACCTGGGGGCTGCAGGCTTTCCTGCTGCCTTCAGCCTCAAAACCACCCTTTCCCACATGGCGTCACGCCAGGCCCAAAAATGGCTATATGTCTGGAGACTGGTCCCACGCCCAAAGAGCCAGCAGGGAAAACTATGCCTTGTTCTAAAGCTCTTTGGGAACCGTTTGCGTAGCCCCACACACCTGGGGGCTGCAGGCTTTCCTGCTCTCTTCAGCCTCAAAACCACCCTTTAACACTTGGCATCGCGCCAGTCACAAAAATGGCCATATTTCTGGAGACTGGTTCCTTTCCCAAAGAGGCAGCAGGGAAAATTATGCCTTGTTCTAAAGCTCTTTGGGAACCGCTTGCGTGGCCCCACACAGCTAGGGGCTGCAGGCTTTCCTGCTGCCTTCAGCCTCAAAACAACCCTTTACCACATGGCGTCACGCCAGGCCCAAAAATGGCCATATGTCTGGAGGTTGGTCCCACGCCCAAAGAGCCAGCAGGGAAAACTATGCATTGTTCTAAAGCTCTTTGGGAACCGCTTGCGTAGCCCCACACACCTGGGGGCTGCAGGCTTTCCTGCTGCCTTCAACCTCAAAATCACCCTTTCCCACTTGGCGCCACGCCAGGCCCAAAAATGGCCATATGTCTGGAGACTGGTCCCACGCCCAAAGAGCCAGCAGGGAAAACTATGCCTTGTTCTAAAGCTCTTTGGGAACCGCTTGCGTAGCCCCACACAAACTGGGGGTGCAGGCTTTTCTCGCGCTTTCAGCCTCAAAACCACCCTTTCCCACTTGGCGCCGCGCCAGGCACAAAAATGGCCATATGTCTGGAGGTTGGTCCCACGCCCAAAGAACCAGCAGGGAAAACTATGCCTTGTTCTAAAGCTCTTTGGGAACCGCTTGCGTAGCCCCACACACCTGGGGGCTGCAGGCTTTCATGCTGCCTTCAGCCTCAAAACCACCCTTTCCCACTTGGCGTCACGCCAGGCACAAAAATGGCCATATGTCTGGAGTTTGGTCCCACGCCCAAAGAGCCAGCAGGGAAAACTATGCCTTGTTCTAAAGCTCTTTGGGAACCGCTTGCGTAGCCCCACAGACCTGGGGGCTGCAGGCTTTCCTGCTCTCTTCAGCCTCAAAAGAAACCTTTTGGAATTGGCGCCGCACCAGGCCCAAAAATGGCCATATGTCTGAAGATTTGTCCCACGCCCAAAGAGACAGCAGGGAAAACTATGCCTTGTTCTAAAGCTCTTTGGGAACCGCTTGCGTAGCCCCACACACCTGGGGGCTGCACGCGTTCCTGCTGCCTTCAGCCTCAAAACAACCCTTTCCCACTTGGCGCTGCGCCAGGCCCAAAAATGGCCATATGTCTGGAGACTGGTCCCACGCCCAAAGAGCCAGCAGGGAAAACTATGCCTTGTTCTAAAGCTCTTTGAGAACCGCTTGCGTAGCCCCACACACCTGGGGGCTGCAGGCTTTCCTGCTGCCTTCAGCCTCAAAACCACACCCTTTTCCACATGGCGCCGTGCCAGGCCCAAAAATGTCCATATGTCTGGAGACTGGTCCCACGCCCAAAGAGCCAGCAGGGAAAACTATGCCTTGTTCTAAAGCTCTTTGGGAACCGCTTGCGTAGCCCCACACACCTGGGGGCTGCAGGCTTTCCTGCTGCCTTCAGCCTCAAAACCACCCTTTTCCACATGGCGTCAGCCAGGCCCAAAAATGGCCATATGTCTGGAGACTGGTCCCACGCCCAAAGAGCCAGCAGGGAAAACTATGCCTTGTTCTAAAGCTCTTTTGGAACCGCTTGCGTAGGCCCACACACCTGGGGGCTGCAGGCTTTCCTGCTCTCTTCAGACTCAAAACCACCCTTTCCCAATTGGCTCCGCGCCAGCCACAAAAATGGCCATATGTCTGGAGACTGGTCCCACGCCCAAAGAGCCAGCAGGGAAAACTATGCCTTGTTCTAAAGCTCTTTGGGAACCGCTTGCGTAGCCCCACACAAACTGGGGGCTGCAGGCTTTTCTCGCGATTTCAGCCTCAAAACCACCCTTTCCCACTTGGCATCGCGCCAGGCACAAAAATGGCCATATTTCTGGAGACTGGTCCCACGCCCAAAGAGCCAGCAGGGAAAACTATGCCTTGTTCTAAAGCTCTTTGGGAACGGCTTGCGTAGCCCCACAGACCTGGGGGCTGCAGGCTTTCCTGCTGCCTTCAGCCTCAAAACCACCCTTTCCCACTTGGCCCCGCGCCAGGCCCAAAAATGGCCATATGTCTGGAGACTGATCCCACGCCCAAAGAGCCAGCAGGGAAAACTATGCCTTGTTCTAAAGCTCTTTGGGAACCGCTTGCGTAGCCCCACACACCTGGGGGCTGCAGGCTTTCCTGCCGCCTTCAACCTCAAAAGCACCCTTTTCCACATGGCGTCACGCCAGGCAGAAAAATGGCCATATGTCTGGAGTTTGGTCCCACGCCCAAAGAGCCAGCAGGGAAACTATGCCTTGTTCTAAAGCTCTTTGGGAACCGCTTGCGTAGCCCCACAGACCTGGGGGCTGCAGGCTTTCCTGCTCTCTTCAGCCTCAGAAGAAACCTTTTGCAATTGGCGCCGCGCCAGGCCCAAAAATGGCCATATGTCTGGAGACTGGTCCCACGCCCAAAGAGCTAGCAGGGAAAACTATGCCTTGTTCTAAAGCTCTTTGGGAACCGCTTGCGTAGCCCCACACACCTGGGGGCTGCAGGCTTTCCTGCTGCCTTCAGCCTCAAAACCACCATTTCCCACTTGGCGCCGCGCCAGGCCCAAAAATGGCCATATGTCTGGAGATTGGTCCCACGCCCAAAGAGCCAGCAGGGAAAACTATGCCTTGTTCTAAAGCTCTTTGGGAACCGCTTGCGTAGCCCCACAGAAACTGGGGGCTGCAGGCTTTTCTCGCGCTTTCAGCCTCAAAACCACCCTTTCCCACTTGGCGCTGCGCCAGGCACAAAAATGGCCATATGTCTGGAGGTTGGTCCCACGCCCAAAGAACCAGCAGGGAAAACTATGCCTTGTTCTAAAGCTCTTTGGGAACCGCTTGCGTAGCCCCACACACCTGGGGGCTGCAGGCTTTCATGCTGCCTTCAGCCTCAAAACCACCCTTTCCCACTTGGCGTCACGCCAGGCCCAAAAATGGCCATATGTCTGGAGTTTGGTCCCACGCCGAAAGAGCCAGCAGGGAAAACTATGCCTTGTTCTAAAGCTCTTTGGGAACCGCTTGCGTAGCCCCACAGACCTGGGGGCTGCAGGCTTTCCTGCTGCCTTCAGCCTCAAAACCACCATTTCCCACTTCGCATCGCGCCAGGCACAAAAATGGCCATATGTCTGGAGTTTGGTCCCACGCCCAAAGAGCCAGCAGGGAAAACTATGCCTTGTTCTAAAGCTCTTTGGGAACCGCTTGCGTAGCCCCACACACCTGGGGGCTGCAGGCTTTCCTGCCGCCTTCAACCTCAAAAGAACCCTTTTCCACATGGCGTCACGCCAGGCAGAAAAATGGCCATATGTCTGGAGTTTGGTCCCACGCTCAAAGAGCCAGCAGGGAAAACTATGCCTTGTTCTAAAGCTCTTTGGGAACCGCTTGCGTAGCCCCACAGACCTGGGGGTTGCAGGCTTTCCTGCTCTCTTCAGCCTCAAAAGAAACCTTTTGCAATTGGCGCCGCGCCAGGCCCAATAATGGCCATATGTCTGAAGATTTGTCCCACGCCCAAAGAGCCAGCAGGGAAAACTATGCCTTGTTCTAAATCTCTTTGAGAACCGCTTGCGTAGCCCCACACACCTGGGGGCTGCAGGCTTTCCTGCTGCCTTCAGCCTCAAAACCACCCTTTCCCACTTGGCCCCACGCCAGGCACAAAAATGGCCATATGTCTGGAAGTTGGTCCCACGCCCAAAGAGCCAGCAGGGAAAACTATGCCTTGTTCTAAAGCTCTTTGGGAACCGCTTGCGTAGCCCCACACACCTGGGGGCTGCAGGCTTTCCTGCTGCCTTCAGCCTCAAAACCACCCTTTCCTACTTGGCGCCGTGCCAGGCCCAAAAATGGCCATATGTCTGGAGACTGGTCCCACGCCCAAAGAGCCAGCAGGGAAAACTATGCCTTGTTCTAAAGCTCTTTGGGAACCGCTTGCGTAGCCCCACACACCTGGGGGCTGCAGGCTTTCCTGCTGCCTTCAGCCTCAAAACCACCATTTCCCACTTGGCGCCGCGCCAGGCCCAAAAATGGCCATATGTCTGGAGATTGGTCCCACGCCCAAAGAGCCAGCAGGGAAAACTATGCCTTGTTCTAAAGCTCTTTTGGAACTGCTTGCGTAGGCCCACACACCTGGGGGCTGCAGGCTTTCCTGCTCTCTTCAGACTCAAAACCACCCTTTCCCAATTGGCTCCGCGCCAGGCACAAAAATGGCCATATGTCTGGAGACTGGTCCCACGCCCAAAGAGCCAGCAGGGAAAACTATGCCTTGTTCTAAAGCTCTTTGGGAACCGCTTGCGTAGCCCCACAGACCTGGGGGCTGCAGGCTTTCCTGCTCTCTTCAGCCTCAGAAGAAACCTTTTGCAATTGGCGCCGCGCCAGGCCCAAAAATGGCCATATGTCTGGAGACTGGTCCCACGCCCAAAGAGCTAGCAGGGAAAACTATGCCTTGTTCTAAAGCTCTTTGGGAACCGCTTGCGTAGCCCCACACACCTGGGGGTTGCAGGCTTTCCTGCTGCCTTCAGCCTCAAAACCACCATTTCCCACTTGGCGCCGCGCCAGGCCCAAAAATGGCCATATGTCTGGAGATTGGTCCCACGCCCAAAGAGCCAGCAGGGAAAACTATGCCTTGTTCTAAAGCTCTTTGGGAACCGCTTGCGTAGCCCCACAGAAACTGGGGGCTGCAGGCTTTTCTCGCGCTTTCAGCCTCAAAACCACCCTTTCCCACTTGGCGCTGCGCCAGGCACAAAAATGGCCATATGTCTGGAGGTTGGTCCAACGCCCAAAGAACCAGCAGGGAAAACTATGCCTTGTTCTAAAGCTCTTTGGGAACCGCTTGCGTAGCCCCACACACCTGGGGGCTGCAGGCTTTCCTGCTGCCTTCAGCCTCAAAACCACCATTTCCCACTTCGCATCGCGCCAGGCACAAAAATGGCCATATGTCTGGAGTTTGGTCCCACGCCCAAAGAGCCAGCAGGGAAAACTATGCCTTGTTCTAAAGCTCTTTGGGAACCGCTTGCGTAGCCCCACTAACCTGGGGGCTGCAGGCTTTCCTGCCGCATTCAACCTCAAAAGCACCCTTTTCCACATGGCGTCACGCCAGGCAGAAAAATGGCCATATGTCTGGAGGTTGGTCCCACGCCCAAAGAGCCAGCAGGGAAAACTATGCCTTGTTCTAAAGCTCTTTGGGAACCGCTTGCGTAGCCCCACAGACCTGGGGGCTGCAGGCTTTCCTGCTCTCTTCAGCCTCAAAAGAAACCTTTTGCAATTGGCGCCGCGCCAGGCCCAAAAATGGCCATATGTCTGAAGATTTGTCCCACGCCCAAAGAGCCAGCAGGGAAAACTATGCCTTGTTCTAAAGCTCTTTGGGAACCGCTTGCGTAGCCCCACACAAACTGGGGGCTGCACGCGTTCCTGCTGCCTTCAGCCTCAAAACAACCCTTTCCCACTTGGCGCTGCGCCAGGCCCAAAAATGGCCATATGTCTGGAGACTGGTCCCACGCCCAAAGAGCCAGCAGGGAAAACTATGCCTTGTTCTAAATCTCTTTGAGAACCGCTTGCGTAGCCCCACACACCTGGGGGCTGCAGGCTTTCCTGCTGCCTTCAGCCTCAAAACCACCCTTTCCCAATTGGCCCCACGCCAGGCACAAAAATGGCCATATGTCTGGAAGTTGGTCCCACGCCCAAAGAGCCAGCAGGGAAAACTATGCCTTGTTCTAAAGCTCTTTGGGAACCGCTTGCGTAGCCCCACACACCTGGGGGCTGCAGGCTTTCCTGCTGCCTTCAGCCTCAAAACCACCCTTTCCTACTTGGCGCCGTGCCAGGCCCAAAAATGGCCATATGTCTGGAGACTGGTCCCACGCCCAAAGAGCCAGCAGGGAAAACTATGCCTTGTTCTAAAGCTCTTTGGGAACCGCTTGCGTAGCCCCACACACCTGGGGGCTGCAGGCTTTCCTGCTGCCTTCAGCCTCAAAACCACCATTTCCCACTTGGCGCCGCGCCAGGCCCAAAAATGGCCATATGTCTGGAGATTGGTCCCACGCCCAAAGAGCCAGCAGGGAAAACTATGCCTTGTTCTAAAGCTCTTTTGGAACCGCTTGCGTAGGCCCACACACCTGGGGGCTGCAGGCTTTCCTGCTCTCTTCAGACTCAAAACCACCCTTTCCCAATTGGCTCCGCGCCAGGCACAAAAATGGCCATATGTCTGGAGACTGGTCCCACGCCCAAAGAGCCAGCAGGGAAAACTATGCCTTGTTCTAAAGCTCTTTGGGAACCGCTTGCGTAGCCCCACACAAACTGGGGGCTGCAGGCTTTTCTCGCGATTTCAGCCTCAAAACCACCCTTTCCCACTTGGCATCGCGCCAGGCACAAAAATGGCCATATTTCTGGAGACTTATCCCATGCCCAAAGAGCCAGCAGGGAAAACTATGCCTTGTTCTAAAGCTCTTTGGGAACCGCTTGCGTAGCCCCACACACCTGGGGGCTGCAGGCTTTCCTGCCGCCTTCAACCTCAAAAGCACCCTTTTCCACATGGCGTCACGCCAGGCAGAAAAATGGCCATATGTCTGGAGTTTGGTCCCACGCCCAAAGAGCCAGCAGGGAAACTATGCCTTGTTCTAAAGCTCTTTGGGAACCGCTTGCGTAGCCCCACAGACCTGGGGGCTGCAGGCTTTCCTGCTCTCTTCAGCCTCAGAAGAAACCTTTTGCAATTGGCGCCGCGCCATGCCCAAAAATGGCCATATGTCTGGAGACTGGTCCCACGCCCAAAGAGCTAGCAGGGAAAACTATGCCTTGTTCTAAAGCTCTTTGGGAACCGCTTGCGTAGCCCCACACACCTGGGGGCTGCAGGCTTTCCTGCTGCCTTCAGCCTCAAAACCACCATTTCCCACTTGGCGCCGCGCCAGGCCCAAAAATGGCCATATGTCTGGAGATTGGTCCCACGCCCAAAGAGCCAGCAGGGAAAACTATGCCTTGTTCTAAAGCTCTTTGGGAACCGCTTGCGTAGCCCCACACAAACTGGGGGCTGCAGGCTTTTCTCGCGCTTTCAGCCTCAAAACCACCGTTTCCCACTTGGCGCTGCGCCAGGCACAAAAATGGCCATATGTCTGGAGGTTGGTCCAACGCCCAAAGAACCAGCAGGGAAAACTATGCCTTGTTCTAAAGCTCTTTGGGAACCGCTTGCGTAGCCCCACACACCTGGGGGCTGCAGGCTTTCCTGCTGCCTTCAGCCTCAAAACCACCCTTTCCCACTTGGCGTCACGCCAGGCCCAAAAATGGCCATATGTCTGGAGTTTGGTCCCACGCCGAAAGAGCCAGCAGGGAAAACTATGCCTTGTTCTAAAGCTCTTTGGGAACGGCTTGCGTAGCCCCACACACCTGGGGGCTGCAGGCTTTCCTGCTGCCTTCAGCCTCAAAACCACCATTTCCCACTTCGCATCGCGCCAGGCACAAAAATGGCCATATGTCTGGAGTTTGGTCCCACGCCCAAAGAGCCAGCAGGGAAAACTATGCCTTGTTCTAAAGCTCTTTGGGAACCGCTTGCGTAGCCCCACACACCTGGGGGCTGCAGGCTTTCCTGCCGCCTTCAACCTCAAAACCACCCTTTTCCACATGGCGTCACGCCAGGCAGAAAAATGGCCATATGTCTGGAGTTTGGTCCCACGCCCAAAGAGCCAGCAGGGAAAACTATGCCTTGTTCTAAAGCTCTTTGGGAACCGCTTGCGTAGCCCCACAGACCTGGGGGCTGCAGGCTTTCCTGCTCTCTTCAGCCTCAAAAGAAACCTTTTGCAATTGGCGCCGCGCCATGCCCAAAAATGGCCATATGTCTGAAGATTTGTCCCACGCCCAAAGAGCCAGCAGGGAAAACTATGCCTTGTTCTAAAGCTCTTTGGGAACCGCTTGCGTAGCCCCACACAAACTGGGGGATGCACGCGTTCCTGCTGCCTTCAGCCTCAAAAAAACCCTTTCCCACTTGGCGCTGCGCCAGGCCCAAAAATGGCCATATGTCTGGAGACTGGTCCCACGCCCAAAGAGCCAGCAGGGAAAACTATGCCTTGTTCTAAATCTCTTTGAGAACCGCTTGCGTAGCCCCACACACCTGGGGGCTGCAGGCTTTCCTGCTGCCTTCAACCTCAAAAGCACACCCTTTTCCACATGGCGCCGCGCCAGGCCCAAAAATGGCCATATGTCTGGAGACTGGTCCCACGCCCAAAGAGCCAGCAGGGAAAACTATGCCTTGTTCTAAAGCTCTTTGGGAACCGCTTGCGTAGCCCCACAGACCTGGGGGCTGCAGGCTTTCCTGCTGCCTTCAGCCTCAAAACCACCCTTTCCCAATTGGCCCCACGCCAGGCACAAAAATGGCCATATGTCTGGAAGTTGGTCCCACGCCCAAAGAGCCAGCAGGGAAAACTATGCCTTGTTCTAAAGCTCTTTGGGAACCGCTTGCGTAGCCCCACACACCTGGGGGCTGCAGGCTTTCCTGCTGCCTTCAGCCTCAAAACCACCCTTTCCTACTTGGCGCCGTGCCAGGCCCAAAAATGGCCATATGTCTGGAGACTGGTCCCACGCCCAAAGAGCCAGCAGGGAAAACTATGCCTTGTTCTAAAGCTCTTTGGGAACCGCTTGCGTAGCCCCACACACCTGGGGGCTGCAGGCTTTCCTGCTGCCTTCAGCCTCAAAACCACCCTTTCCCACTTGGCCCCGTGCCAGGCCCAAAAATGGCCATATGTCTGGAGACTGGTCCCACGCCCAAAGAGCCAGCAGGGAAAACTATGCCTTGTTCTAAAGCTCTTTTGGAACCGCTTGCGTAGCCCCACACACCTGGGGGCTGCAGGCTTTCCTGCTCTCTTCAGACTCAAAACCACCCTTTCCCAATTGGCTCCGCGCCAGGCACAAAAATGGCCATATGTCTGGAGTTTGGTCCCACGCCCAAAGAGCCAGCAGGGAAAACTATGCCTTGTTCTAAAGCTCTTTGGGAACCGCTTGCGTAGCCCCACACAAACTGGGGGCTGCAGGCTTTTCTCGCGATTTCAGCCTCAAAACCACCCTTTCCCACTTGGCATCGCGCCAGGCAGAAAAATGGCCATATGTCTGGAGGTTGGTCCCACGCCCAAAGAACCAGCAGGGAAAACTATGCCTTGTTCTAAAGCTCTTTGGGAACCGCTTGCGTAGCCCCACAGACCTGGGGGCTGCAGGCTTTCATGCTGCCTTCAGCCTCAAAACCACCCTTTCCCACTTGGCGTCACGCCAGGCCCAAAAATGGCCATATGTCTGGAGTTTGGTCCCACGCCAAAAGAGCCAGCAGGGAAAACTATGCCTTGTTCTAAAGCTCTTTGGGAACCGCTTGCGTAGCCCCACACACCTGGGGGCTGCAGGCTTTCCTGCTGCCTTCAACCTCAAAAGCACCCTTTTCCACATGGCGTCACGCCAGGCACAAAAATGGCCATATGTCTGGAGTTTGGTCCCACGCCCAAAGAGCCAGCAGGGAAAACTATGCCTTGTTCTAAAGCTCTTTGGGAACCGCTTGCGTAGCCCCACACACCTGGGGGCTGCAGGCTTTCCTGCCGCCTTCAACCTCAAAAGCACTCTTTTCCACATGGCGTCACGCCAGGCAGAAAAATGGCCATATGTCTGGAGTTTGGTCCCACGCCCAAAGAGCCAGCAGGGAAAACTATGCCTTGTTCTAAAGCTCTTTGGGAACCGCTTGCGTAGCCCCACACACCTGGGGGCTGCAGGCTTTCCTGCTCTCTTCAGCCTCAAAAGAAACCTTTTGCAATTGGCGCCGCGCCAGGCCCAAAAATGGCCATATGTCTGAAGATTTGTCCCACGCCCAAAGAGCCAGCTGGGAAAACTATGCCTTGTTCTAAAGCTCTTTGGGAACCGCTTGCGTAGCCCCACACAAACTGGGGGCTGCACGCGTTCCTGCTGCCTTCAGCCTCAAAACAACCCTTTCCCACTTGGCGCTGCGCCAGGCCCAAAAATGGCCATATGTCTGGAGACTGGTCCCACGCCCAAAGAGCCAGCAGGGAAAACTATGCCTTGTTCTAAAGCTCTTTGAGAACCGCTTGCGTAGCCCCACACACCTGGGGGCTGCAGGCTTTCCTGCTGCCTTCAGCCTCAAAACCACCCTTTCCCACTTGGCGCTGCGCCAGGCCCAAAAATGGCCATATGTCTGGAGACTGGTCCCACGCCCAAAGAGCCAGCAGGGAAAACTATGCCTTGTTCTAAAGCTCTTTGGGAACCGCTTGCGTAGCCCCACACACCTGGGGGCCGCAGGCTTTCCTGCTGCCTTCAGCCTCAAAACCACCCTTTCCGACTTGGCCCCGCGGAAGGCCCAGAAATGACCATATGTCAGGAGACTGGTCCCACGCCCAAAGAGCCAGCAGGGAAAATTATGCCTTGTTCTAAAGCTCTTTGGGAAACGCTTGCGTAGCCCCACAGACCTGCGGGCTGCAGGCTTTCCTGCTGCGTTCAGCCTCAAAACCACCCTTTTCCACATGGCGTCACGCCAGTCACAAAAATGGCCATATGTCTGGAGGTTGGTCCCATGCCCAAAGAGCCAGCAGGGAAAACTATGCCTTGTTCTAAAGCTCTTTGGGAACCGCTTGCGTAGCCCCACACACCTGGGGGCTGCAGGCTTTCCTGCTGCCTTCAGCCTCAAAACCACCCTTTCCTACTTGGCCCCGTGCCAGGCACAAAAATGGCCATATGTCTGGAGACTGGTCCCACGCCCAAAGAGCTAGGAGGGAAAACTATGCCTTGTTCTAAAGCTCTTTGGGAACCGCTTGCGTAGCCCCACACACCTGGGGGCTGCAGGCTTTTCTCGCGCTTTCAGCCTCAAAACCACCGTTTCCCACTTGGCGCTGTGCCTGGCACAAAAATGGCCATATGTCTGGAGACTGGTCCCACGCCCAAAGAGCTAGCAGGGAAAACTATGCCTTGTTCTAAAGCTCTTTGGGAACCGCTTGCGTAGCCCCACACACCTGGGGCTGCAGGCTTTCCTGCTCTATTCAGCCTCAAAAGCACACTTTCCCACTTGCGCCGCGCCAGGCCCAAAAATTGCCATATGTCTGGAGACTGGTCCCACGCCCAAAGAGCCAGCAGGGAAAACTATGCCTTGTTCTAAAGCTCTTTGGGAACCGCTTGCGTAGCCCCACACACCTGGGGGCTGCAGGCTTTCCTGCTGCCTTCAGCCTCAAAACAACCCTTTCCCACTTGGCGCCGTGCCAGGCCCAAAAATGGCCATATGTCTGGAGACTGGTCCCACGCCCAAAGAGCCAGCAGGGAAAACTATGCCTTGTTCTAATGCTCTTTGGGAACCGCTTGCGTAGCCCCACACACCTGGGGGCTGCAGGCTTTCCTGCTGCCTTCAGCCTCAAAACCACCATTTCCCACTTCGCATCGCGCCAGGCAAAAAAATGGCCATATTTCTGGAGACTGGTCCCACGCCCAAAGAGCCAGCAGGGAAAACTATGCCTTGTTCTAAAGCTCTTTGGGAACCGCTTGCGTAGCCCCACACACCTGCGGGCTGCAGGCTTTCCTGCTGCCTTCAGCCTCAAAACCACCCTTTCCCACATGGCGTCACGCCAGGCACAAAAATGGCCATATGTCTGGAGGTTGGTCCCACGCCCAAAGAGCCAGCAGGGAAAACTATGCCTTGTTCTAAAGCTCTTTGGGAACCGTTTGCGTAGCCCCACACACCTGGGGTCTGCAGGCTTTCCTGCTCTCTTCAGCCTCAAAACCACCCTTTCCCACTTGGCGCCGCGCCAGGCCCAAAAATGGCCATATGTCTGGAGATTGGTCCCACGCCCAAAGAGACAGCAGGGAAAACTATGCCTTGTTCTAAAGCTCTTTGGGAACCGCTTGCGTAGCCCCACAGAAACTGGGGGCTGCAGGCTTTTCTCGCGCTTTCAGCCTCAAAACCACCCTTTCCCACTTGGCGCTGCGGCAGGCACAAAAATGGCCATATGTCTGGAGGTTGGTCCCACGCCCAAAGAGCTAGCAGGGAAAACTATGCCTTGTTCTAAAGCTATTTGGGAAACGCTTGCGTAGCCCCACAGACCTGCGGGCTGCAGGCTTTCCTGCTGCCTTCAGCCTCAAAACCACCCTTTCCCACATGGCGTCACGCCAGGACCAAAAATGGCCATATGTCTGGAGACTGGTCCCACGCCCAAAGAGCCAGCAGGGAAAACTATGCCTTGTTCTAAAGCTCTTTGGGAACCGTTTGCGTAGCCCCACACACCTGGGGGCTGCAGGCTTTCCTGCTGCCTTCAGCCTGAAAACCACCCTTTCCCACTTGGCCCCGCGCCAGGCCCAAAAATGGCCATATGTCTGGAGACTGGTCCCACGCCCAAAGAGCCAGCAGGGAAAACTATGCCTTGTTCTAAAGCTCTTTGGGAACCGCTTGCGTAGCCCCACACACCTGGGGGCTGCAGGCTTTCCTGCTGCCTTCAGCCTCAAAACCACCCTTTAACACTTGGCATCGCGCCAGTCACAAAAATGGCCATATTTCTGGAGACTGGTTCCTTTCCCAAAGAGGCAGCAGGGAAAATTATGCCTTGTTCTAAAGCTCTTTGGGAACCGCTTGCGTGGCCCCACACAGCTAGGGGCTGCAGGCTTTCCTGCTGCCTTCAGCCTCAAAACCACCCTTTCCCACATGGCGTCACGCCAGGCACAAAAATGGTCATATGTCTGGAGACTGGTCCCATGCCCCAAGAGCCAGCAGGGAAAAATATGCCTTGTTCTAAAGCTCTTTGGGAACCGCTTGCGTAGCCCCACACAAACTGGGGGCAGCAAGCTTTTCTCTCACTTTCAGCCTCAAAACCACCCTTTCCAACTTGGCGATGCGCGAGGCCCGAAAATGGCCATATGTCTGGAGACTGGTCCCACGCCCAAAGAGCTAGCAGGGAAAACTATGCCTTGTTCTAAAGCTCTTTGGGAACCGCTTGCGTAGCCCCACGGACCTGGGGGCTGCAGGCTTTCCTGCTCTCTTCAGCCTCAAAAGAAACCTTTTGCAATTGGCGCCGCGCCAGGCCCAAAAATGGCCATATGTCTGGAGACTGGTCCCACGCCCAAAGAGCTAGCAGGGAAAACTATGCCTTGTTCTAAAGCTCTTTGGGAACCACTTGCGTAGCCCCACACACCTGGGGGCTGCAGGCTTTCCTGCTGCCTTCAGCCTCAAAACCACCCTTTCCCACTTGGCGTCACGCCAGGCACAAAAATGGCCATATGTCTGGAGACTGGTCCCACGCCCAAAGAGCCAGCAGGGAAAACTATGCCTTGTTCTAAAGCTCTTTGGGAACCGCTTGCGTAGCCCCACACACCTGGGGGCTGCAGGCTTTCCTGCTGACTTCAGCCTCAAAACCACCCTTTTCCACATGGCGTCAGCCAGGCCCAAAAATGGCCATATGTCTGGAGACTGGTCCCACGCCCAAAGAGCCAGCAGGGAAAACTATGCCTTGTTCTAAAGCTCTTTGGGAACCGCTTGCGTAGCCCCACACACCTGGGGGCTGCAGGTTTTCCTGATCTCTTCAGCCTCAAAAGCACCCTTTCCCACTTCGCATAGCGCCAGGCACAAAAATCGCCATATGTCTGGAGTTTGGTCCCACGCCCAAAGAGCCAGCAGGGAAAACTATGCCTTGTTCTAAAGCTCTTTGGGAACCGCTTGCGTAGCCCCACACACCTGGGTGCTGCAGGCTTTCCTGATCTCTTCAGCCTCAAAAGCACCCTTTCCCACTTGGCGCCGCGCCAGGCCCAAAAATGGCCATATGTCTGGAGATTGGTCCCACGCCCAAAGAGCCAGCAGGGAAAACTATGCCTTGTTCTAAAGCTCTTTGGGAACCGCTTGCTTAGCCCCACAGAAACTGGGGGCTGCAGGCTTTTCTCGCGCTTTCAGCCTCAAAACCACCCTTTCCCACTTGGCGCTGCGCCAGGCACAAAAATGGCCATATGTCTGGAGTTTGGTCCCACGCCGAAAGAGCCAGCAGGGAAAACTATGCCTTGTTCTAAAGCTCTTTGGGAACCGCTTGCGTAGCCCCACAGACCTGGGGGCTGCAGGCTTTCCTGCTCTCTTCAGCCTCAAAACCACCCTTTCCCACTTGGCGTCACGCCAGGCCCAAAAATGGCCATATGTCTGGAGTTTGGTCCCACGCCGAAAGAGCCAGCAGGGAAAACTATGCCTTGTTCTAAAGCTCTTTGGGAACCGCTTGCGTAGCCCCACACACCTGGGGGCTGCAGGCTTTCCTGCTGCCTTCAACCTCAAAAGAAACCTTTTGCAATTGGCGCCGCGCCAGGCCCAAAAATGGCCATATGTCTGGAGTTTGGTCCCACGCCCAAAGAGCCAGCAGGGAAAACTATGCCTTGTTCTAAAGCTCTTTTGGAACCGCTTGCGTAGGCCCACACAAACTGGGGGCTGCAGGCTTTCCTGCTCTCTTCAGACTCAAAACCACCCTTTCCCAATTGGCTCCGCGCCAGGCACAAAAATGGCCATATGTCTGGAGACTGGTCCCACGCCCAAAGAGCCAGCAGGGAAAACTATGCCTTGTTCTAAAGCTCTTTGGGAACCGCTTGCGTAGCCCCACACAAACTGGGGCGGGGAGGCTTTTCTCGCGATTTCAGCCTCAAAACCACCCTTTCCCACTTGGCATCGCGCCAGGCACAAAAATGGCCATATTTCTGGAGACTGGTCCCACGCCCAAAGAGCCAGCAGGGAAAACTATGCCTTGTTCTAAAGCTCTTTGGGAACCGCTTGCTTAGCCCCACAGAAACTGGGGGCTGCAGGCTTTTCTCGCGCTTTCAGCCTCAAAACCACCCTTTCCCACTTGGCGCTGCGCCAGGCACAAAAATGGCCATATGTCTGGAGGTTGGTCCCACGCCCAAAGAACCAGCAGGGAAAACTATGCCTTGTTCTAAAGCTCTTTGGGAACCGCTTGCGTAGCCCCACACACCTGGGGGCTGCAGGCTTTCATGCTGCCTTCAGCCTCAAAACCACCCTTTCCCACTTGGCGTCACGCCAGGCCCAAAAATGGCCATATGTCTGGAGTTTGGTCCCACGCCGAAAGAGCCAGCAGGGAAAACTATGCCTTGTTCTAAAGCTCTTTGGGAACCGCTTGCGTAGCCCCACACACCTGGGGGCTGCAGGCTTTTCTCGCGATTTCAGCCTCAAAAGCACCCTTTTCCACATGGCGTCACGCCAGGCACAAAAATGGCCATATGTCTGGAGTTTGGTCCCACGCCCAAAGAGCCAGCAGGGAAAACTATGCCTTGTTCTAAAGCTCTTTGGGAACCGCTTGCGTAGCCCCACAGACCTGGGGGCTGCAGGCTTTCCTGCCGCCTTCAACCTCAAAAGCACCCTTTTCCACATGGCGTCACGCCAGGCCCAAAAATGGCCATATGTCTGGAGGTTGGTCCCACGCCCAAAGAGCCAGCAGGGAAAATTATGCCTTGTTCTAAAGCTCTTTGGGAACCGCTTGCGTAGCCCCACAGACCTGGGGGCTGCAGGCTTTCCTGCTCTCTTCAGCCTCAAAAGAAACCTTTTGCAATTGGCGCCGCGCCAGGCCCAAAAATGGCCATATGTCTGAAGATTTGTCCCACGCCCAAAGAGCCAGCAGGGAAAACTATGCCTTGTTCTAAAGCTCTTTGGGAACCGCTTGCGTAGCCCCACACACCTGGGGGCTGCAGGCTTTCCTGCTGCCTTCAACCTCAAAAGAAACCTTTTGCAATTGGCGCCGCGCCAGGCCCAAAAATGGCCATATGTCTGGAGTTTGGTCCCACGCCCAAAGAGCCAGCAGGGAAAACTATGCCTTGTTCTAAAGCTCTTTTGGAACCGCTTGCGTAGGCCCACACAAACTGGGGGCTGCAGGCTTTCCTGCTCTCTTCAGACTCAAAACCACCCTTTCCCAATTGGCTCCGCGCCAGGCACAAAAATGGCCATATGTCTGGAGACTGGTCCCACGCCCAAAGAGCCAGCAGGGAAAACTATGCCTTGTTCTAAAGCTCTTTGGGAACCGCTTGCGTAGCCCCACACAAACTGGGGCGGGGAGGCTTTTCTCGCGATTTCAGCCTCAAAACCACCCTTTCCCACTTGGCATCGCGCCAGGCACAAAAATGGCCATATTTCTGGAGACTGGTCCCACGCCCAAAGAGCCAGCAGGGAAAACTATGCCTTG
The DNA here is from genome assembly GCF_963924245.1 of Chroicocephalus ridibundus. Lineage (NCBI taxonomy): Eukaryota > Metazoa > Chordata > Aves > Charadriiformes > Laridae > Chroicocephalus > Chroicocephalus ridibundus. The sequence continues at coordinate 206,193 of NW_026961513.1, forward strand.
TTCTAAAGCTCTTTGGGAACCGCTTGCTTAGCCCCACAGAAACTGGGGGCTGCAGGCTTTTCTCGCGCTTTCAGCCTCAAAACCACCCTTTCCCACTTGGCGCTGCGCCAGGCACAAAAATGGCCATATGTCTGGAGGTTGGTCCCACGCCCAAAGAACCAGCAGGGAAAACTATGCCTTGTTCTAAAGCTCTTTGGGAACCGCTTGCGTAGCCCCACACACCTGGGGGCTGCAGGCTTTCATGCTGCCTTCAGCCTCAAAACCACCCTTTCCCACTTGGCGTCACGCCAGGCCCAAAAATGGCCATATGTCTGGAGTTTGGTCCCACGCCGAAAGAGCCAGCAGGGAAAACTATGCCTTGTTCTAAAGCTCTTTGGGAACCGCTTGCGTAGCCCCACACACCTGGGGGCTGCAGGCTTTTCTCGCGATTTCAGCCTCAAAAGCACCCTTTTCCACATGGCGTCACGCCAGGCACAAAAATGGCCATATGTCTGGAGTTTGGTCCCACGCCCAAAGAGCCAGCAGGGAAAACTATGCCTTGTTCTAAAGCTCTTTGGGAACCGCTTGCGTAGCCCCACAGACCTGGGGGCTGCAGGCTTTCCTGCCGCCTTCAACCTCAAAAGCACCCTTTTCCACATGGCGTCACGCCAGGCCCAAAAATGGCCATATGTCTGGAGGTTGGTCCCACGCCCAAAGAGCCAGCAGGGAAAATTATGCCTTGTTCTAAAGCTCTTTGGGAACCGCTTGCGTAGCCCCACAGACCTGGGGGCTGCAGGCTTTCCTGCTCTCTTCAGCCTCAAAAGAAACCTTTTGCAATTGGCGCCGCGCCAGGCCCAAAAATGGCCATATGTCTGAAGATTTGTCCCACGCCCAAAGAGCCAGCTGGGAAAACTATGCCTTGTTCTAAAGCTCTTTGGGAACCGCTTGCGTAGCCCCACACAAACTGGGGGCTGCACGCGTTCCTGCTGCCTTCAGCCTCAAAACAACCCTTTCCCACTTGGCGCTGCGCCAGGCCCAAAAATGGCCATATGTCTGGAGACTGGTCCCACGCCCAAAGAGCCAGCAGGGAAAACTATGCCTTGTTCTAAATCTCTTTGAGAACCGCTTGCGTAGCCCCACACAACTGGGGGCTGCAGGCTTTCCTGCTGCCTTCAACCTCAAAAGCACACCCTTTCCACATGGCGCCGCGCCAGGCCCAAAAATGGCCATATGTCTGGAGACTGGTCCCACGCCCAAAGAGCCAGCAGGGAAAACTATGCCTTGTTCTAAAGCTCTTTGGGAACCGCTTGCGTAGCCCCACAGACCTGGGGGCTGCAGGCTTTCCTGCTGCCTTCAGCCTCAAAACCACCCTTTCCCACTTGGCGTCACGCCAGGCACAAAAATGACCATATGTCTGGAAGTTGGTCCCACGCCCAAAGAACCAGCAGGGAAAACTATGCCTTGTTCTAAAGCTCTTTGGGAACCGCTTGCGCAGCCCCACACACCTGGGGGCTGCAGGCTTTCCTGCTGCCTTCAGCCTCAAAACCACCCTTTCCTACTTGGCGCCGTGCCAGGCCCAAAAATGGCCATATGTCTGGAGGTTGGTCCCACGCCCAAAGAGCCAGCAGGGAAAACTATGCCTTGTTCTAAAGCTCTTTGGGAACCGCTTGCGTAGCCCCACACACCTGGGGGCTGCAGGCTTTCCTGCTGCCTTCAGCCTCAAAACCACCCTTTTCCACATGGCGTCAGCCAGGCCCAAAAATGGCCATATGTCTGGAGACTGGTCCCACGCCCAAAGAGCCAGCAGGGAAAACTATGCCTTGTTCTAAAGCTCTTTTGGAACCGCTTGCGTAGGCCCACACACCTGGGGGCTGCAGGCTTTCCTGCTCTCTTCAGACTCAAAACCACCCTTTCCCAATTGGCTCCGCGCCAGGCACAAAAATGGCCATATGTCTGGAGACTGGTCCCACGCCCAAAGAGCCAGCAGGGAAAACTATGCCTTGTTCTAAAGCTCTTTGGGAACCGCTTGCGTAGCCCCACACAAACTGGGGGCTGCAGGCTTTTCTCGCGATTTCAGCCTCAAAACCACCCTTTCCCACTTGGCATCGCGCCACGCAGAAAAATGGCCATATTTCTGGAGACTGGTCACACGCCCAAAGAGCCAGCAGGGAAAACTATGCCTTGTTCTAAAGCTCTTTGGGAACGGCTTGCGTAGCCCCACAGACCTGGGGGCTGCATTCTTTCCTGCTGCCTTCAGCCTCAAAACCACCCTTTCCCACTTGGCCCCGCGCCAGGCCCAAAAATGGCCATATGTCTGGAGACTGATCCCACGCCCAAAGAGCCAGCAGGGAAAACTATGCCTTGTTCTAAAGCTCTTTGGGAACCGCTTGCGTAGCCCCACACACCTGGGGGCTGCAGGCTTTCCTGCCGCCTTCAACCTCAAAAGCACCCTTTTCCACATGGCGTCACGCCAGGCAGAAAAATGGCCATATGTCTGGAGTTTAGTCCCACGCCCAAAGAGCCAGCAGGGAAAACTATGCCTTGTTCTAAAGCTCTTTGGGAACCGCTTGCGTAGCCCCACACACCTGGGGGCTGCAGGCTTTCCTGCTCTCTTTAGCCTCAAAAGAAACCTTTTGCAATTGGCGCCGCGCCAGGCCCAAAAATGGCCATATGTCTGAAGATTTGTCCCACGCCCAAAGAGCCAGCAGGGAAAATTATGCCTTGTTCTAAAGCTCTTTGGGAACCGCTTGCGTAGCCCCACACACCTGGGGGCTGCACGCGTTCCTGCTGCCTTCAGCCTCAAAACAACCCTTTCCCACTTGGCGCTGCGCCAGGCCCAAAAATGGCCATATGTCTGGAGACTGGTCCCACGCCCAAAGAGCCAGCAGGGAAAACTATGCCTTGTTCTAAAGCTCTTTGAGAACCGCTTGCGTAGCCCCACACACCTGGGGGCTGCAGGCTTTCCTGCTGCCTTCAGCCTCAAAACCACCCTTTCCCACTTGGCGTCACGCCAGGCACAAAAATGGCCATATGTCTGGAAGTTGGTCCCACGCCCAAAGAGCCAGCAGGGAAAACTATGCCTTGTTCTAAAGCTCTTTGGGAACCGCTTGCGTAGCCCCACACACCTGGGGGCTGCAGGCTTTCCTGCTGCCTTCAGCCTCAAAACCACCCTTTCCTACTTGGCGCTCCGCCAGGCACAAAAATGGCCATATGTCTGGAGACTGGTCCCACGCCCAAAGAGCCAGCAGGGAAAACTATGCCTTGTTCTAAAGCTCTTTGGGAACCGCTTGCGTAGCCCCACACAAACTGGGGGCTGCAGGCTTTTCTCGCGATTTCAGCCTCAAAACCACCCTTTCCCACATGGCGTCACGCCAGGCACAAAATGGCCATATGTCTGGAGTTTGGTCCCACGCCCAAAGAGACAGCAGGGAAAACTATGCCTTGTTCTAAAGCTCTTTGGGAACCGCTTGCGTAGCCCCACAGACCTGGGGGCTGCAGGCTTTCCTGCTGCCTTCAGCCTCAAAACCACCCTTTCCCACTTGGCCCCGCGCCAGGCCCAAAAATGGCCATATGTCTGGAGACTGGTCCCACGCCCAAAGAGCCAGCAGGGAAAACTATGCCTTGTTCTAAAGCTCTTTGGGAACCGCTTGCGTAGCCCCACAGACCTGCGGGCTGCAGGCTTTCCTGCTGCCTTCAACCTCAGAAGCACCCTTTTCCACATGGCGTCACGCCAGGACCAAAAATGGCCATATGTCTGGAGACTGGTCCCACGCCCAAAGAGCCAGCAGGGAAAATTATGCCTTGTTCTAAAGCTCTTTGGGAACCGCTTGCGTAGCCCCACACACCTGGGGGCTGCAGGCTTTCCTGCTCTCTTCAGCCTCAAAAAAAACCTTTTGCAATTGGCGCCGCACCAGGCCCAAAAATGGCCATATGTCTGAAGATTTGTCCCACGCCCAAAGAGCCAGCAGGGAAAACTATGCCTTGTTCTAAAGCTCTTTGGGAACCGCTTGCGTAGCCCCACACACCTGGGGGCTGCACGCGTTCCTGCTGCCTTCAGCCTCAAAACAACCCTTTCCCACTTGGCGCTGCGCCAGGCCCAAAAATGGCCATATGTCTGGAGACTGGTCCCACGCCCAAAGAGCCAGCAGGGAAAACTATGCCTTGTTCTAAAGCTCTTTGAGAACCGCTTGCGTAGCCCCACACACCTGGGGGCTGCAGGCTTTCCTGCTGCCTTCAACCTCAAAAGCACACCCTTTTCCACATGGCGCCGTGCCAGGCCCAAAAATGGCCATATGTCTGGAGACTGGTCCCACGCCCAAAGAGCCAGCAGGGAAAACTATGCCTTGTTCTAAAGCTCTTTGGGAACCGCTTGCGTAGCCCCACAGACCTGGGGGCTGCAGTCTTTCCTGCTGCCTTCAGCCTCAAAACCACCCTTTCCCACTTGGCGTCACGCCAGGCACAAAAATGGCCATATGTCTGGAGACTGGTCCCACGCCCAAAGAGCCAGCAGGGAAAACTATGCCTTGTTCTAAAGCTCTTTGGGAACCGCTTGCGTAGCCCCACACACCTGGGGGCTGCAGGCTTTCCTGCTGCCTTCAGCCTCAAAACCACCCTTTCCTACTTGGCGCCGTGCCAGGCCCAAAAATGGCCATATGTCTGGAGACTGGTCCCACGCCCAAAGAGCCAGCAGGGAAAACTATGCCTTGTTCTAAAGCTCTTTGGGAACCGCTTGCGTAGCCCCACACACCTGGGGGCTGCAGGCTTTCCTGCTGCCTTCAGCCTCAAAACCACCCTTTTCCACATGGCGTCAGCCAGGCCCAAAAATGGCCATATGTCTGGAGACTGGTCCCACGCCCAAAGAGCCAGCAGGGAAAACTATGCCTTGTTCTAAAGCTCTTTGGGAACCGCTTGCGTAGGCCCACACACCTGGGGGCTGCAGGCTTTCCTGCTCTCTTCAGACTCAAAACCACCCTTTCCCAATTGGCTCCGCGCCAGGCACAAAAATGGCCATATGTCTGGAGACTGGTCCCACGCCCAAAGAGCCAGCAGGGAAAACTATGCCTTGTTCTAAAGCTCTTTGGGAACCGCTTGCGTAGCCCCACACAAACTGGGGGCTGCAGGCTTTTCTCGCGCTTTCAGCCTCAAAACCACCCTTTCCCACTTGGCATCGCGCCAGGAACAAAAATGGCCATATTTCTGGAGACTGGTCCCACGCCCAAAGAGCCAGCAGGGAAAACTATGCCTTGTTCTAAAGCTCTTTGGGAACGGCTTGCGTAGCCCCACAGACCTGGGGGCTGCAGGCTTTCCTGCTGCCTTCAGTCTCAAAACCACCCTTTCCCACTTGGCCCCGCGCCAGGCCCAAAAATGGCCATATGTCTGGAGACTGGTCCCACGCCCAAAGAGCCAGCAGGGAAAACTATGCCTTGTTCTAAAGCTCTTTGGGAACCGCTTGCGTAGCCCCACACACCTGGGGGCTGCAGGCTTTCCTGCCGCCTTCAACCTCAAAAGCACCCTTTTCCACATAGCGCCACGCCAGGCAGAAAAATGGCCATATGTCTGGAGGTTGGTCCCACGCCCAAAGAGCCAGCAGGGAAAACTATGCCTTGTTCTAAAGCTCTTTGGGAACCGCTTGCGTAGCCCCACACAAACTGGGGGCAGCAAGCTTTTCTCTCACTTTCAGCCTCAAAACCACCCTTTCCAACTTGGCGCTGCGCCAGGCACAAAAATGGCCATATGTCTGGAGACTGGTCCCACGCCCAAAGAGCTAGCAGGGAAAACTATGCCTTGTTCTAAAGCTCTTTGGGAACCGCTTGCGTAGCCCCACACACCTGGGGGCTGCAGGCTTTCCTGCTGCCTTCAGCCTCAAAACCACCATTTCCCACTTCGCATAGCGCCAGGCAAAAAAATGGCCATATTTCTAGAGACTGGTCCCACGCCCAAAGAGCCAGCAGGGAAAACTATGCCTTGTTCTAAAGCTCTTTGGGAACCGCTTGCGTAGCCCCACAGACCTGGGGGCTGCAGGCTTTCCTGCTCCCTTCAGCCTCAAAACCACCCTTTCCCACTTGGCGCTGCGCCAGGCCCAAAAATGGCCATATGTCTGGAGATTGGTCCCACGCCCAAAGAGCCAGCAGGGAAAACTATGCCTTGTTCTAAAGCTCTTTGGGAACCGCTTGCGTAGCCCCACAGAAACTGGGGGCTGCAGGCTTTTCTCGCGCTTTCAGCCTCAAAACCACCCTTTCCCACTTGGCGCTGCGCCAGGCACAAAAATGGCCATATGTCTGGAGGTTGGTCCCACGCCCAAAGAACCAGCAGGGAAAACTATGCCTTGTTCTAAAGCTCTTTGGGAACCGCTTGCGTAGACCCACACACCTGGGGGCTGCAGGCTTTCATGCTGCCTTCAGCCTCAAAACCACCCTTTCCCACTTGGCGTCACGCCAGGCCCAAAAATGGCCATATGTCTGGAGTTTGGTCCCACGCCGAAAGAGCCAGCAGGGAAAACTATGCCTTGTTCTAAAGCTCTTTGGGAACCGCTTGCGTAGCCCCACACACCTGGGGGCTGCAGGCTTTCCTGCTGCCTTCAACCTCAAAAGCACCCTTTTCCACATGGCGTCACGCCAGGCACAAAAATGGCCATATGTCTGGAGTTTGGTCCCACGCCCAAAGAGCCAGCAGGGAAAACTATGCCTTGTTCTAAAGCTCTTTGGGAACCGCTTGCGTAGCCCCACACACCTGGGGGCTGCAGGCTTTCCTGCCGCCTTCAACCTCAAAAGCACCCTTTTCCACATGGCGTCACGCCAGGCAGAAAAATGGCCATATGTCTGGAGTTTGGTCCCACGCCCAAAGAGCCAGCAGGGAAAACTATGCCTTGTTCTAAAGCTCTTTGGGAATTGCTTGCGTAGCCCCACAGACCTGGGGGCTGCAGGCTTTCCTGCTCTCTTCAGCCTCAAAAGAAACCTTTTGCAATTGGCGCCGCGCCATGCCCAAAAATGGCCATATGTCTGAAGATTTGTCCCACGCCCAAAGAGCCAGCAGGGAAAACTATGCCTTGTTCTAAAGCTCTTTGGGAACCGCTTGCGTAGCCCCACACAAACTGGGGGCTGCACGCGTTCCTGCTGCCTTCAGCCTCAAAACAACCCTTTCCCACTTGGAGCTGCGCCAGGCCCAAAAATGGCCATATGTCTGGAGACTGGTCCCACGCCCAAAGAGCCAGCAGGGAAAACTATGCCTTGTTCTAAATCTCTTTGAGAACCGCTTACGTAGCCCCACACACCTGGGGGCTGCAGGCTTTCCTGCTGCCTTCAACCTCAAAAGCACACCCTTTTCCACATGGCGCCGCGCCAGGCCCAAAAATGGCCATATGTCTGGAGACTGGTCCCACGCCCAAAGAGCCAGCAGGGAAAACTATGCCTTGTTCTAAAGCTCTTTGGGAACCGCTTGCGTAGCCCCACACACCTGGGGGCTGCAGGCTTTCCTGCTGCCTTCAGCCTCAAAACCACCCTTTCCCACTTGGCGTCACGCCAGGCACAAAAATGGCCATATGTCTGGAAGTTGGTCCCACGCCCAAAGAGCCAGCAGGGAAAACTATGCCTTGTTCTAAAGCTCTTTGGGAACCGTTTGCGTAGCCCCACACACCTGGGGGCTGCAGGCTTTCCTGCTGCCTTCAGCCTCAAAACCACCCTTTCCCACTTGGCGTCACGCCAGGCACAAAAATGACCATATGTCTGGAAGTTGGTCCCACGCCCAAAGAGCCAGCAGGGAAAACTATGCCTTGTTCTAAAGCTCTTTGGGAACCGCTTGCGCAGCCCCACACACCTGGGGGCTGCAGGCTTTCCTGCTGCCTTCAGCCTCAAAACCACCCTTTCCTACTTGGCGCCGTGCCAGGCCCAAAAATGGCCATATGTCTGGAGTCTGGTCCCACGCCCAAAGAGCCAGCAGGGAAAACTATGCCTTGTTCTAAAGCTCTTTGGGAACCGCTTGCGTAGCCCCACACACCTGGGGGCTGCAGGCTTTCCTGCTGCCTTCAGCCTCAAAACCACCCTTTTCCACATGGCGTCAGCCAGGCCCAAAAATGGCCATATGTCTGGAGACTGGTCCCACGCCCAAAGAGCCAGCAGGGAAAACTATGCCTTGTTCTAAAGCTCTTTTGGAACCGCTTGCGTAGGCCCACACACCTGGGGGCTGCAGGCTTTCCTGCTCTCTTCAGACTCAAAACCACCCTTTCCCAATTGGCTCCGCGCCAGGCACAAAAATGGCCATATGTCTGGAGACTGGTCCCACGCCCAAAGAGCCAGCAGGGAAAACTATGCCTTGTTCTAAAGCTCTTTGGGAACCGCTTGCGTAGCCCCACACAAACTGGGGGCTGCAGGCTTTTCTCGCGATTTCAGCCTCAAAACCACCCTTTCCCACTTGGCATCGCGCCACGCACAAAAATGGCCATATTTCTGGAGACTGGTCACACGCCCAAAGAGCCAGCAGGGAAAACTATGCCTTGTTCTAAAGCTCTTTGGGAACGGCTTGCGTAGCCCCACACACCTGGGGGCTGCAGGCTTTCCTGCTCTCTTTAGCCTCAAAAGAAACCTTTTGCAATTGGCGCCGCGCCAGGCCCAAAAATGGCCATATGTCTGAAGATTTGTCCCACGCCCAAAGAGCCAGCAGGGAAAATTATGCCTTGTTCTAAAGCTCTTTGGGAACCGCTTGCGTAGCCCCACACACCTGGGGGCTGCACGCGTTCCTGCTGCCTTCAGCCTCAAAACAACCCTTTCCCACTTGGCGCTGCGCCAGGCCCAAAAATGGCCATATGTCTGGAGACTGGTCCCACGCCCAAAGAGCCAGCAGGGAAAACTATGCCTTGTTCTAAAGCTCTTTGAGAACCGCTTGCGTAGCCCCACACACCTGGGGGCTGCAGGCTTTCCTGCTGCCTTCAGCCTCAAAAGCACCCTTTTTCACATGGCGTCACGCCAGGCACAAAAATGGCCATATGTCTGGAAGTTGGTCCCACGCCCAAAGAGCCAGCAGGGAAAACTATGCCTTGTTCTAAAGCTCTTTGGGAACCGCTTGCGTAGCCCCACACACCTGTGGGCTGCAGGCTTTCCTGCTGCCTTCAGCCTCAAAACCACCCTTTCCTACTTGGCGCTCCGCCAGGCACAAAAATGGCCATATGTCTGGAGACTGGTCCCACGCCCAAAGAGCCAGCAGGGAAAACTATGCCTTGTTCTAAAGCTCTTTGGGAACCGCTTGCGTAGCCCCACACAAACTGGGGGCTGCAGGCTTTTCTCGCGATTTCAGCCTCAAAACCACCCTTTCCCACTTGGCATCGCGCCAGGCAGAAAAATGGCCATATATCTGGAGACTGATCCCACGCCCAAAGAGCCAGCAGGGAAAACTATGCCTTGTTCTAAAGCTCTTTGGGAACCGCTTGCGTAGCCCCACAGACCTGGGGGCTGCAGGCTTTCCTGCTGCCTTCAGCCTCAAAACCACCCTTTCCCACTTGGCCCCGCGCCAGGCCCAAAAATGGCTATATATCTAGAGACTGATCCCACGCCCAAAGAGCCAGCAGGGAAAACTATGCCTTGTTCTAAAGCTCTTTGGGAACCGCTTGCGTAGCCCCACAGACCTGGGGGCTGCAGACTTTCCTGCTGCCTTCAGCCTCAAAACCACCCTTTCCCACTTGGCCCCGCGCCAGGCACAAAAATGGCCATATGTCTGGAGACTGGTCCCACACCCAAAGAGCCAGCAGGGAAAACTATGCCTTGTTCTAAAGCTCTTTGGGAACCGCTTGCGTAGCCCCACACACCTGGGGGCTGCAGGCTTTCCTGCTGCCTTCAGCCTCAAAACCACCCTTTCCCACATGGCGTCACGCCAGGCACAAAATGGCCATATGTCTGGAGTTTGGTCCCACGCCCAAAGAGACAGCAGGGAAAACTATGCCTTGTTCTAAAGCTCTTTGGGAACCGCTTGCGTAGCCCCACAGACCTGGGGGCTGCAGGCTTTCCTGCTGCCTTCAGCCTCAAAACCACCCTTTCCCACTTGGCCCCGCGCCAGGCCCAAAAATGGCCATATGTCTGGAGACTGGTCCCACGCCCAAAGAGCCAGCAGGGAAAACTATGCCTTGTTCTAAAGCTCTTTGGGAACCGCTTGCGTAGCCCCACAGACCTGCGGGCTGCAGGCTTTCCTGCTGCCTTCAACCTCAGAAGCACCCTTTTCCACATGGCGTCAGCCAGGCCTAAAAATGGCCATATGTCTGGAGACTGGTCCCACGCCCAAAGAGCCAGCAGGGAAAACTATGCCTTGTTCTAAAGCTCTTTTGGAACCGCTTGCGTAGGCCCACACACCTGGGGGCTGCAGGCTTTCCTGCTCTCTTCAGACTCAAAACCACCCTTTCCCAATTGGCTCCGCGCCAGGCACAAAAATGGCCATATGTCTGGAGACTGGTCCCACGCCCAAAGAGCCAGCAGGGAAAACTATGCCTTGTTCTAAAGCTCTTTGGGAACCGCTTGCGTAGCCCCACACAAACTGGGGGCTGCAGGCTTTTCTCGCGCTTTCAGCCTCAAAACCACCCTTTCCCACTTGGCATCGCGCCAGGCACAAAAATGGCCATATTTCTGGAGACTGGTCCCACGCCCAAAGAGCCAGCAGGGAAAACTATGCCTTGTTCTAAAGCTCTTTGGGAACGGCTTGCGTAGCCCCACAGACCTGGGGGCTGCAGGCTTTCCTGCTGCCTTCAGTCTCAAAACCACCCTTTCCCACTTGGCCCCGCGCCAGGCCCAAAAATGGCCATATGTCTGGAGACTGATACCACGCCCAAAGAGCCAGCAGGGAAAACTATGCCTTGTTCTAAAGCTCTTTGGGAACCGCTTGCGTAGCCCCACACACCTGGGGGCTGCAGGCTTTCCTGCCGCCTTCAACCTCAAAAGCACCCTTTTCCACACAGCGCCACGCCAGGCAGAAAAATGGCCATATGTCTGGAGTTTGGTCCCACGCCCAAAGAGCCAGCAGGGAAAACTATGCCTTGTTCTAAAGCTCTTTGGGAACCGCTTGCGTAGCCCCACACAAACTGGGGGCAGCAAGCTTTTCTCTCACTTTCAGCCTCAAAACCACCCTTTCCAACTTGGCGCTGCGCCAGGCACAAAAATGGCCATATGTCTGGAGACTGGTCCCACGACCAAAGAGCTAGCATGGAAAACTATGCCTTGTTCTAAAGCTCTTTGGGAACCGCTTGCGTAGCCCCACAGACCTGGGGGCTGCAGGCTTTCCTGCTCTCTTCAGCCTCAAAAGAAACCTTTTGCAATTGGCGCCGCGCCAGGCACAAAAATGGCCATATGTCTGGAGACTGGTCCCACGCCCAAAGAGCCAGCAGGGAAAACTATGCCTTGTTCTAAAGCTCTTTGGGAACCGCTTGCGTAGCCCCACAGAAACTGGGGGCTGCAGGCTTTTCTCGCGCTTTCAGCCTCAAAACCACCCTTTCCCACTTGGCGTCACGCCAGGCCCAAAAATGGCCATATGTCTGGAGTTTGGTCCCACGCCGAAAGAGCCAGCAGGGAAAACTATGCCTTGTTCTAAAGCTCTTTGGGAACCGCTTGCGTAGCCCCACACACCTGGGGGCTGCAGGCTTTCCTGCTGCCTTCAACCTCAAAAGCACCCTTTTCCACATGGCGTCACGCCAGGCACAAAAATGGCCATATGTCTGGAGTTTGGTCCCACGCCCAAAGAGCCAGCAGGGAAAACTATGCCTTGTTCTAAAGCTCTTTGGGAACCGCTTGCGTAGCCCCACACACCTGGGGGCTGCAGGCTTTCCTGCCGCCTTCAACCTCAAAAGCACCCTTTTCCACATGGCGTCACGCCAGGCAGAAAAATGGCCATATGTCTGGAGTTTGGTCCCACGCCCAAAGAGCCAGCAGGGAAAACTATGCCTTGTTCTAAAGCTCTTTGGGAATTGCTTGCGTAGCCCCACAGACCTGGGGGCTGCAGGCTTTCCTGCTCTCTTCAGCCTCAAAAGAAACCTTTTGCAATTGGCGCCGCGCCATGCCCAAAAATGGCCATATGTCTGAAGATTTGTCCCACGCCCAAAGAGCCAGCAGGGAAAACTATGCCTTGTTCTAAAGCTCTTTGGGAACCGCTTGCGTAGCCCCACACAAACTGGGGGCTGCACGCGTTCCTGCTGCCTTCAGCCTCAAAACAACCCTTTCCCACTTGGAGCTGCGCCAGGCCCAAAAATGGCCATATGTCTGGAGACTGGTCCCACGCCCAAAGAGCCAGCAGGGAAAACTATGCCTTGTTCTAAATCTCTTTGAGAACCGCTTACGTAGCCCCACACACCTGGGGGCTGCAGGCTTTCCTGCTGCCTTCAACCTCAAAAGCACACCCTTTTCCACATGGCGCCGCGCCAGGCCCAAAAATGGCCATATGTCTGGAGACTGGTCCCACGCCCAAAGAGCCAGCAGGGAAAACTATGCCTTGTTCTAAAGCTCTTTGGGAACCGCTTGCGTAGCCCCACAGACCTGGGGGCTGCAGGCTTTCCTGCTGCCTTCAGCCTCAAAACCACCCTTTCCCACTTGGCGTCACGCCAGGCACAAAAATGGCCATATGTCTGGAAGTTGGTCCCACGCCCAAAGAGCCAGCAGGGAAAACTATGCCTTGTTCTAAAGCTCTTTGGGAACCGTTTGCGTAGCCCCACACACCTGGGGGCTGCAGGCTTTCCTGCTGCCTTCAGACTCAAAACCACCCTTTCCTACTTGGCGCCGTGCCAGGCCCAAAAATGGCCATATGTCTGGAGACTGGTCCCACGCCCAAAGAGCCAGCAGGGAAAACTATGCCTTTTTCTAAAGCTCTTTGGGAACCGCTTGCGTAGCCCCACACACCTGGGGGCTGCAGGCTTTCCTGCTGCCTTCAGCCTCAAAACCACCCTTTTCCACATGGCGTCAGCCAGGCCCAAAAATGGCCATATGTCTGGAGACTGGTCCCACGCCCAAAGAGCCAGCAGGGAAAACTATGCCTTGTTCTAAAGCTCTTTTGGAACCGCTTGCGTAGGCCCACACACCTGGGGGCTGCAGGCTTTCCTGCTCTCTTCAGACTCAAAACCACCCTTTCCCAGTAGGCTCCGCGCCAGGCACAAAAATGGCCATATGTCTGGAGACTGGTCCCACGCCCAAAGAGCCAGCAGGGAAAACTATGCCTTGTTCTAAAGCTCTTTGGGAACCGCTTGCGTAGCCCCACACAAACTGGGGGCTGCAGGCTTTTCTCGCGATTTCAGCCTCAAAACCACCCTTTCCAACTTGGCATCGCGCCAGGCACAAAAATGGCCATATTTCTGGAGACTGGTCCCACGCCCAAAGAGCCAGCAGGGAAAACTATGCCTTGTTCTAAAGCTCTTTGGGAACCGCTTGCTTAGCCCCACAGAAACTGGGGGCTGCAGGCTTTTCTCGCGCTTTCAGCCTCAAAACCACCCTTTCCCACTTGGCGCTGCGCCAGGCACAAAAATGGCCATATGTCTGGAGGTTGGTCCCACGCCCAAAGAACCAGCAGGGAAAACTATGCCTTGTTCTAAAGCTCTTTGGGAACCGCTTGCGTAGCCCCACACACCTGGGGGCTGCAGGATTTCATGCTGCCTTCAGCCTCAAAACCACCCTTTCCCACTTGGCGTCACGCCAGGCCCAAAAATGACCATATGTCTGGAGTTTGGTCCCACGCCGAAAGAGCCAGCAGGGAAAACTATGCCTTGTTCTAAAGCTCTTTGGGAACCGCTTGCGTAGCCCCACACACCTGGGGGCTGCAGGCTTTCCTGCTGCCTTCAACCTCAAAAGCACCCTTTTCCACATGGCGTCACGCCAGGCACAAAAATGGCCATATGTCTGGAGTTTGGTCCCACGCCCAAAGAGCCAGCAGGGAAAACTATGCCTTGTTCTAAAGCTCTTTGGGAACCGCTTGCGTAGCCCCACACACCTGGGGGCTGCAGGCTTTCCTGCCGCCTTCAACCTCAAAAGCACCCTTTTCCACATGGCGTCACGCCAGGCACAAAAATGGCCATATGTCTGGAGTTCGGTCCCACGCCCAAAGAGCCAGCAGGGAAAACTATGCCTTGTTCTAAAGCTCTTTGGGAACCGCTTGCGTAGCCCCACAGACCTGGGGGCTGCAGGCTTTCCTGCTCTCTTCAGCCTCAAAAGAAACCTTTTGCAATTGGCGCCGCGCCAGGCCCAAAAATGGCCATATGTCTGAAGATTTGTCCCACGCCCAAAGAGCCAGCTGGGAAAACTATGCCTTGTTCTAAAACTCTTTGGGAACCGCTTGCGTAGCCCCACACAAACTGGGGGCTGCACGCGTTCCTGCTGCCTTCAGCCTCAAAACAACCCTTTCACACTTGGCGCTGCGCCAGGCCCAAAAATGGCCATATGTCTGGAGACTGGTCCCACGCCCAAAGAGCCAGCAGGGAAAACTATGCCTTGTTCTAAATCTCTTTGAGAACCGCTTGCGTAGCCCCACACAACTGGGGGCTGCAGGCTTTCCTGCTGCCTTCAACCTCAAAAGCACACCCTTTTCCACATGGCGCCGCGCCAGGCCCAAAAATGGCCATATGTCTGGAGACTGGTCCCACGCCCAAAGAGCCAGCAGGGAAAACTATGCCTTGTTCTAAAGCTCTTTGGGAACCGCTTGCGTAGCCCCACAGACCTGGGGGCTGCAGGCTTTCCTGCTGCCTTCAGCCTCAAAACCACCCTTTCCCACTTGGCGTCACGCCAGGCACAAAAATGACCATATGTCTGGAAGTTGGTCCCACGCCCAAAGAGCCAGCAGGGAAAACTATGCCTTGTTCTAAAGCTCTTTGGGAACCGTTTGCGCAGCCCCACACACCTGGGGGCTGCAGGCTTTCCTGCTGCCTTCAGCCTCAAAACCACCCTTTCCTACTTGGCGCCGTGCCAGGCCTAAAAATGGCCATATGTCTGGAGACTGGTCCCACGCCCAAAGAGCCAGCAGGGAAAACTATGCCTTGTTCTAAAGCTCTTTGGGAACCGCTTGCGTAGCCCCACACACCTGGGGGCTGCAGGCTTTCCTGCTGCCTTCAGCCTCAAAACCACCCTTTTCCACATGGCGTCAGCCAGGCCCAAAAATGGCCATATGTCTGGAGACTGGTCCCACGCCCAAAGAGCCAGCAGGGAAAACTATGCCTTGTTCTAAAGCTCTTTGGGAACCGCTTGCGTAGGCCCACACACCTGGGGGCTGCAGGCTTTCCTGCTCTCTTCAGACTCAAAACCACCCTTTCCCAATTGGCTCCGCGCCAGGCACAAAAATGGCCATATGTCTGGAGACTGGTCCCACGCCCAAAGAGCCAGCAGGGAAAACTATGCCTTGTTCTAAAGCTCTTTGGGAACCGCTTGCGTAGCCCCACACAAACTGGGGGCTGCAGGCTTTTCTCGCGATTTCAGCCTCAAAACCACCCTTTCCCACTTGGCATCGCGCCAGGCAGAAAAATGGCCATATATCTGGAGACTGATCCCACGCCCAAAGAGCCAGCAGGGAAAACTATGCCTTGTTCTAAAGCTCTTTGGGAACCGCTTGCGTAGCCCCACAGACCTGGGGGCTGCAGGCTTTCCTGCTGCCTTCAGCCTCAAAACCACCCTTTCCCACTTGGCCCCGCGCCAGGCCCAAAAATGGCCATATGTCTGGAGACTGATCCCACGCCCAAAGAGCCATCAGGGAAAACTATGCCTTGTTCTAAAGCTCTTTGGGAACCGCTTGCGTAGCCCCACACACCTGGGGGCTGCAGGCTTTCCTGCCGCCTTCAACCTCAAAAGCACCCTTTTCCACATGGCGTCACGCCAGGCAGAAAAATGGCCATATGTCTGGAGTTTGGTCCCACGCCCAAAGAGCCAGCAGGGAAAACTATGCCTTGTTCTAAAGCTCTTTGGGAACCGCTTGCGTAGCCCCACAGACCTGGGGGCTGCAGGCTTTCCTGCTCTCTTTAGCCTCAAAAGAAACCTTTTGAAATTGGCGCCGCGCCAGGCCCAAAAATGGCCATATGTCTGAAGATTTGTCCCACGCCCAAAGAGCCAGCAGGGAAAACTATGCCTTGTTCTAAAGCTCTTTGGGAACCGCTTGCGTAGCCCCACACACCTGGGGGCTGCACGCGTTCCTGCTGCCTTCAGCCTCAAAACAACCCTTTCCCACTTGGCGCTGCGCCAGGCCCAAAAATGGCCATATGTCTGGAGACTGGTCCCACGCCCAAAGAGCCAGCAGGGAAAACTATGCCTTGTTCTAAAGCTCTTTGAGAACCGCTTGCGTAGCCCCACACACCTGGGGGCTGCAGGCTTTCCTGCTGCCTTCAGCCTCAAAACCACCCTTTCCCACTTGGCGTCACGCCAGGCACAAAAATGGCCATATGTCTGGAAGTTGGTCCCACGCCCAAAGAGCCAGCAGGGAAAACTATGCCTTGTTCTAAAGCTCTTTGGGAACCGTTTGCGTAGCCCCACACACCTGGGGGCTGCAGGCTTTCCTGCTGCCTTCAGCCTCAAAACCACCCTTTCCTACTTGGCGCTCCGCCAGGCACAAAAATGGCCATATGTCTGGAGACTGGTCCCACGCCCAAAGAGCCAGCAGGGAAAACTATGCCTTGTTCTAAAGCTCTTTGGGAACCGCTTGCGTAGCCCCACACAAACTGGGGGCTGCAGGCTTTTCTCGCGATTTCAGCCTCAAAACCACCCTTTCCCACTTGGCATCGCGCCAGGCAGAAAAATGGCCATATATCTGGAGACTGGTCCCACGCCCAAAGAGCCAGCAGGGAAAACTATGCCTTGTTCTAAAGCTCTTTGGGAACCGCTTGCGTAGCCCCACACACCTGGGGGCTGCAGGCTTTCCTGCTGCCTTCAGCCTCAAAACCACCCTTTCCCACTTGGCCCCGCGCCAGGCCCAAAAATGGCCATATGTCTGGAGACTGATCCCACGCCCAAAGAGCCAGCAGGGAAAACTATGCCTTGTTCTAAAGCTCTTTGGGAACCGCTTGCGTAGCCCCACACACCTGGGGGCTGCAGACTTTCCTGCTGCCTTCAGCCTCAAAACCACCCTTTCCCACTTGGCCCCGCGCCAGGCACAAAAATGGCAATATGTCTGGAGACTGGTCCCACACCCAAAGAGCCAGCAGGGAAAACTATGCCTTGTTCTAAAGCTCTTTGGGAACCGTTTGCGTAGCCCCACACACCTGGGGGCTGCAGGCTTTCCTGCTGCCTTCAGCCTCAAAACCACCCTTTCCCACTTGGCCCCACGCCAGGCACAAAATGGCCATATGTCTGGAGTTTGGTCCCACGCCCAAAGAGACAGCAGGGAAAACTATGCCTTGTTCTAAAGCTCTTTGGGAACCTCTTGCGTAGCCCCACACACCTGGGGACTGCAGGCTTTCCTGCTGCCTTCAGCCTCAAAACCACCCTTTCCCACTTGGCCCCGCGCCAGGCCCAAAAATGGCCATATCTCTGGAGACTGGTCCCACGCCCAAAGAGCCAGCAGGGAAAACTATGCCTTGTTCTAAAGCTCTTTGGGAACCGCTTGCGTAGCCCCACAGACCTGCGGGCTGCAGGCTTTCCTGCTGCCTTCAACCTCAGAAGCACCCTTTTCCACATGGCGTCACGCCAGGCCCAAAAATGGCCATATGTCTGGAGACTGGTCCCACGCCCAAAGAGCCAGCAGGGAAAATTATGCCTTGTTCTAAAGCTCTTTGGGAACCGCTTGCGTAGCCCCACACACCTGGGGGCTGCAGGCTTTCCTGCTCTCTTCAGCCTCAAAACCACCCTTTCCCACTTGGCGCTCCGCCAGGCACAAAAATGGCCATATGTCTGGAGACTGGTCCCACGCCCAAAGAGCCAGCAGGAAAAACTATGCCTTGTTCTAAAGCTCTTTGGGAACCGCTTGCGTAGCCCCACAGACCCTGGGGGCTGCAGGCTTTCCTGCTGCCTTCAGCCTCAAAACCACCCTTTCCCACTTGGCCCCACGCCAGGCACAAAAATGGCCAAATATCTGGAGACTGGTCCCACGCCCAAAGAGCCAGCAGGGAAAACTATGCCTTGTTCTAAAGCTCTTTGGGAACCGTTTGCGTAGCCCCACACACCTGGGGGCGGCAGGCTTTCCTGCTGCCTTCAGCCTCCAAACCACCCTTTCCCACTTGGCCCCACGCCAGGCACAAAAATGGCCATATGTCTGGAGTTTGGGCCGACGCCCAAAGAGACAGCAGGGAAAACTATGCCTTGTTCTAAAGCTCTTTGGGAACCGCTTGCGTAGCCCCACAGACCTGGGGGCTGCAGGCTTTCCTGCTGCCTTCAGCCTCAAAACCACCCTTTCCCACTTGGCCCCGCGCCAGGCCCAAAAATGGCCATATGTCTGGAGACTGGTCCCACGCCCAAAGAGCCAGCAGGGAAAACTATGCCTTGTTCTAAAGCTCTTTGGGAACCGCTTGCGTAGCCCCACAGACCTGCGGGCTGCAGGCTTTCCTGCTGTCTTCAACCTCAGAAGCACCCTTTTCCACATGGCGTCACGCCAGGCCCAAAAATGGCCATATGTCTGGAGACTGGTCCCACGCCCAAAGAGCCAGCAGGGAAAATTATGCCTTGTTCTAAAGCTCTTTGGGAACCGCTTGCGTAGCCCCACACACCTGGGGGCTGCAGGCTTTCCTGCTCTCTTCAGCCTCAAAACCACCCTTTCCCACTTGGCGCTCCGCCAGGCACAAAATGGCCATATGTCTGGAGACTGGTCCCACGCCCAAAGAGCCAGCAGGAAAAACTATGCCTTGTTCTAAAGCTCTTTGGGAACCGCTTGCGTAGCCCCACAGACCCTGGGGGCTGCAGGCTTTCCTGCTGCCTTCAGCCTCAAAACCACCCTTTCCCACTTGGCCCCACGCCAGGCACAAAAATGGCCAAATATCTGGAGACTGGTCCCACGCCCAAAGAGCCAGCAGGGAAAACTATGCCTTGTTCTAAAGCTCTTTGGGAACCGCTTGCGTAGCCCCACACAAACTGGGGGCTGCAGGCTTTTCTCGCGATTTCAGCCTCAAAACCACCCTTTCCCACTTGGCATCGCGCCAGGCACAAAAATGGCCATATGTCTGGAGGTTGGTCCCATGCCCAAAGAGCCAGCAGGGAAAACTATGCCTTGTTCTAAAGCTCTTTGGGAACCGCTTGCGTTGCCCCACACACCTGGGGGCTGCAGGCTTTCCTGCTGCCTTCAGCCTCAAAACCACCCTTTCCCACTTGGCGCCGCGCCAGCCCCAAAAATGGCCATATGTCTGGAGACTGGTCCCACGCCCAAAGAGCCAGCAGGGAAAACTATGCCTTGTTCTAAAGCTCTTTGGGAACCGCTTGCGTAGCCCCACACACCTGGGGGCTGCAGGCTTTCCTGCTGCCTTCAGCCTCAAAACCACCCTTTCCCACTTGGCGCCGCGCCAGGCCCAAAAATGGCCATATGTCTGGAGGTTGGTCCCACGCCCAAAGAGCCAGCAGGGAAAACTATGCCTTGTTCTAAAGCTCTTTGGGAACCGCTTGCGTAGCCCCACACACCTGGGGGCTGCAGGCTTTCCTGCTGCCTTCAGCCTCAAAACCACCCTTTCCCACTTGGTCCCGCGCCAGGCCCAAAAATGGCCATATTTCTGCAGACTGGTCCCACGCCCAAAGAGCCAGCAGGGAAAATTATGCCTTGTTCTAAAGCTCTTTGGGAACCGCTTGCATAGCCCCACACACCTGGGGGCTGCAGGCTTTCCTGCTCTCTTCAGCCTCAAAACCACCCTTTCCCACTTGGCCCCGCGCCAGGCACAAAAATGGCCATATGTCTGGAGACTGGTCCCACGCCCAAAGAGCCAGCAGGGAAAACTATGCCTTGTTCTAAAGCTCTTTGGGAACCGCTTGCGTAGCCCCACAGACCCTGGGGGCTGCAGGCTTTCCTGCTGCCTTCAGCCTCAAAACCACCCTTTCCCACATGGCGTCACGCCAGGCCCAAAAATGGCCATATTTCTGGAGACTGGTCCCACGCCCAAAGAGCCAGCAGGGAAAACTATGCCTTGTTCTAAAGCTCTTTGGGAAAGGCTTGCGTAGCACCACACACCTGGGGGCTGAAGGCTTTCCTGCTGCCTTCAGACTGAAAACCACCCTTTCCCACTTGGCATCGTGCCAGGCACAAAAATGGCCATATTTCTGGAGACAGGTCCCTTTCCCAAAGAGCCAGCAGGGAAAACTATGCCTTGTTGTAAAGCTCTTTGGGAACCGCTTCCGTGGCCCCACAGAACTGCGGGCTACAGGCTTTCCTGCTGCTTCAGCCTCAAACCCACCTTTCCCACATGGCGTCACGCCAGGCACAAAAATGGCCATATGTCTGGAGACTGGTCCCACGCCCAAAGAGCCAGCAGGGAAAACTATGCCTTGTTCTAAAGCTCTTTGGGAACCGCTTGCGTAGCCCCACACACCTGGGGGCTGCAGACTTTCCTGCTGCCTTCAGCCTCAAAACCACCCTTTCCCACTTGGCCCCGCGCCAGGCACAAAAATGGCCATATGTCTGGAGACTGGTCCCACACCCAAAAAGCCAGCAGGGAAAACTATGCCTTGTTCTAAAGCTCTTTGGGAACCGTTTGCGTAGCCCCACACACCTGGGGGCGGCAGGCTTTCCTGCTGCCTTCAGCCTCAAAACCACCCTTTCCCACTTGGCCCCACGCCAGGCACAAAAATGGCCATATGTCTGGAGTTTGGTCCGACGCCCAAAGAGACAGCAGGGAAAACTATGCCTTGTTCTAAAGCTCTTTGGGAACCGCTTGCGTAGCCCCACAGACCTGGGGGCTGCAGGCTTTCCTGCTCCCTTCAGCCTCAAAACCACCCTTTCCCACTTGGCCCCGCGCCAGGCCCAAAAATGGCCATATGTCTGGAGACTGGTCCCACGCCCAAAGAGCCAGCAGGGAAAACTATGCCTTGTTCTAAAGCTCTTTGGGAACCGCTTGCGTAGCCCCACAGACCTGCGGGCTGCAGGCTTTCCTGCTGCCTTCAACCTCAGAAGCACCCTTTTCCACATGGCATCACGCCAGGCACAAAAATGGCCATATGTCTGGAGGTTGGTCCCATGCCCAAAGAGCCAGCAGGGAAAACTATGCCTTGTTCTAAAGCTCTTTGGGAACCGCTTGCGTAGCCCCACAGACCTGGGGGCTGCAGGCTTTCCTGCTGCCTTCAGCCTCAAAACCACCCTTTCCCAATTGGCCCCACGCCAGGCCCAAAAATGGCCATATGTCTGGAGACTGGTCCCACGCCCAAAGAGCCAGCAGGGAAAACTATGCCTTGTTCTAAAGCTCTTTGGGAACCGCTTGCGTAGCCCCACAGACCTGGGGGCTGCAGGCTTTCCTGCTCCCTTCAGCCTCAAAACCACCCTTTCCCACTTGGCCCCGCGCCAGGCCCAAAAATGGCCATATGTCTGGAGACTGGTCCCACGCCCAAAGAGCCAGCAGGGAAAACTATGCCTTGTTCTAAAGCTCTTTGGGAACCGCTTGCGTAGCCCCACACACCTGGGGGCTGCAGGCTTTCCTGCTCTCTTCAGCCTCAAAACCACCCTTTCCCACTTGGCGCTCCGCCAGGCCCAAAAATGGCCATATGTCTGGAGACTGGTCCCACGCCCAAAGAGCCAGCAGGGAAAACTATGCCTTGTTCTAAAGCTCTTTGGGAATCGCTTGCGTAGCCCCACACACCTGGGGGCTGCAGGCTTTCCTGCTGCCTTCAGCCTCAGAACCACCCTTTCCCACTTGGTCCCGCGCCAGGCACAAAAATGGCCATATTTCTGCAGACTGGTCCCACGCCCAAAGAGCCAGCAGGGAAAATTATGCCTTGTTCTAAAGCTCTTTGGGAACCGCTTGCATAGCCCCACACACCTGGGGGCTGCAGGCTTTCCTGCTCTCTTCAGCCTCAAAACCACCCTTTCCCACTTGGCCCCGTGCCAGGCACAAAAATGGCCATATGTCTGGAGACTGGTCCCACGCCCAAAGAGCCAGCAGGGAAAACTATGCCTTGTTCTAAAGCTCTTTTGGAACCGCTTGCGTAGGCCCACACACCTGGGGGCTGCAGGCTCTCCTGCTGCCTTCAGCCTCAAAACCACCCTTTCCCACATGGCGTCACGCCAGGCCCAAAAATGGCCATATTTCTGGAGACTGGTCCCACGCCCAAAGAGCCAGCAGGGAAAACTATGCCTTGTTCTAAAGCTCTTTGGGAAAGGCTTGCGTAGCACCACACACCTGGGGGCTGAAGGCTTTCCTGCTGCCTTCAGCCTCAAAACCACCCTTTCCCACTTGGCATCGTGCCAGGCACAAAAATGGCCATATTTCTGGAGACAGGTCCCTTTCCCAAAGAGCCAGCAGGGAAAACTATGCCTTGTTGTAAAGCTCTTTGGGAACCGCTTCCGTGGCCCCACAGAACTGCGGGCTACAGGCTTTCCTGCTGCTTCAGCCTCAAACCCACCTTTCCCACATGGCGTCACGCCAGGCACAAAAATGGCCATATGTCTGGAGACTGGTCCCACGCCCAAAGAGCCAGCAGGGAAAACTATGCCTTGCTCTAAAGCTCTTTGGGAACCGCTTGCGTAGCCCCACACACCTGGGGGCTGCAGGCTTTCCTGCTGCCTTCAGCCTCAAAACCACCCTTTCCCACTTGGCCCCGCGCCAGGCACAAAAATGGCCATATGTATGGAGTTTGGTCACACGCCCAAAGAGCCAGCAGGGAAAACTATGCCTTGTTCTAAAGCTCTTTGGGAACGGATTGCGTAGCCCCACACACCTGGGTGCTGCAGGCTTTCCTGCTGCCTTCAGCCTCAAAGCCACCTTTCCCACATGGCGTCACGCCAGGCACAAAAAAGGCCATATGTCTGGAGACTGGTCCCACGCCCAAAGAGCCAGCAGGGAAAACTATGCCTTGTTCTAAAGCTCTTTGGGAACCGCTTGCGTAGCCCCACACACGTGGGGGCTGCAGGCTTTCCTGCTCTCTTCAGCCTCAAAACCACCCTTTCCCACTTGGCCCCGCGCCAGGCACAAAAATGGCCATATGTCTGAAGATTGGTCCCATGCCCAAAGAGCCAGCAGGGAAAACTATGCCTTGTTCTAAAGCTCTTTGGGAACCGCTTGCGTAGCCCCACACACCTGGGGGCTGCAGGCTTTCCTGCTGCCTTCAGCCTCAAAAGAACCCTTTCCCACTTGGTGCCGCGCCAGGCCCAAAAATGGCCATATGTCTGAAGATTGGTCCCACGCCCAAAGAGCCAGCAGGGAAAACTATGCCTTGTTCTAAAGGTCTTTGGGAACCACTTGCGTAGCCCCACACACCTGGGGGCTGCAGGCTTTCCTGCTCTCTTCAGCCTCAAAAGCACGCTTTCCCACTTGGCGCCGCGCCAGGCCCAAAAATGGCAATATGTCTGGAGACTGGTCCCACGCCCAAAGAGCCAGCAGGGAAAACTATGCCTTGTTCTAAAGCTCTTTGGGAATCGCTTGCGTAGCCCCACAGACCTGGGGGCTGCAGGCTTTCCTGCTCCCTTCAGCCTCAAAACCACCCTTTCCCACTTGGCCCCGCGCCAGGCACAAAAATGGCCATATGTATGGAGGTTGGTCCCACGCCCAAAGAGCCAGCAGGGAAAACTATGCCTTGTTCTAAAGCTCTTTGGGAACCGCTTGCGTAGCCCCACACACCTGGGGGCTGCATGCTTTCCTGCTGCCTTCAGCCTCAAAACCACCCTTTCCCACATGGCGCCAAGCCAGGCCCAAAAATGGCCATATGTCTGGAGACTGGTCCCACGCCCAAAGAGTCAGCAGGGAAAACTATGCCTTGTTCTAAAGCTCTTTGGGAAACGCTTGCGTAGCCCCACACACCTGGGGGCTGCAGGCTTTCCTGCTGCCTTCAGCCTCAAAAGAACCCTTTCCCACTTGGCCCCGCGCCAGGCACAAAAATGGCCATATGTCTGAAGATTGGTCCCACGCCCAAAGAGCCAGCAGGGAAAACTATGCCTTGTTCTAAAGGTCTTTGGGAACCACTTGCGTACCCCCACACACCTGGGGGCTGCAGGCTTTCCTGCTCTCTTCAGCCTCAAAAGCATGCTTTCCCACTTGGCGCCGCGCCAGGCCCAAAAATGGCCATATATCTGGAGACTGGTCCCACGCCCAAAGAGCCAGCAGGGAAAACTATGCCTTGTTCTAAAGCTCTTTGGGAATCGCTTGCGTAGCCCCACACACCTGGGGGCTGCAGACTTTCCTGCTGCCTTCAGCCTCAAAACCACCCTTTCCTACTTGGCGCTCCGCCAGGCATAAAAATGGCCATATGTCTGGAAATTGGTCCCAAGCCTAAAGAGGCAGCAGGGAAAACTATGCCTTGTTCTAAAGCTCTTTGGGAACCGCTTGCGTAGCCCCACACACCTGGGGGCTGCAGGCTTTCCTGCTCTCTTCAGCCTCAAAAGAACCCTTTCCGACTTGGCGACGCGCCAGGCACAAAAATGGCCATATGTCTGGAGATTGGTCACACGCCCAAAGAGCCAGCAGGGAAAACTATGCCTTGTTCTAAAGCTCTTTGGGAACCGCTTGCGTAGCCCCACACACCTGGGGGCTGCAGGCTTTCCTGCTGCCTTCAGCCTCAAAACCACCCTTTCCCACACTGCGTCACGCCAGGCCCAAAAATGGCCATATGTCTGGAGGTTGGTCCCACGCCCAAAGAGCCAGCAGGGAAAACTATGCCTTGTTCTAAAGCTCTTTGGGAATCGCTTGCGTAGCCCCACACACCTGGGGGCTGCAGACTTTCCTGCTGCCTTCAGCCTCAAAACCACCCTTTCCCACTTGGCCCCACGCCAGGCACAAAATGGCCATATGTCTGGAGTTTGGTCCCACGCCCAAAGAGACAGCAGGGAAAACTATGCCTTGTTCTAAAGCTCTTTGGGAACCTCTTGCGTAGCCCCACACACCTGGGGACTGCAGGCTTTCCTGCTGCCTTCAGCCTCAAAACCACCCTTTCCCACTTGGCCCCGCGCCAGGCCCAAAAATGGCCATATGTCTGGAGACTGGTCCCACGCCCAAAGAGCCAGCAGGGAAAACTATGCCTTGTTCTAAAGCTCTTTGGGAACCGCTTGCGTAGCCCCACAGACCTGCGGGCTGCAGGCTTTCCTGCTGCCTTCAACCTCAGAAGCACCCTTTTCCACATGGCGTCACGCCAGGCCCAAAAATGGCCATATGTCTGGAGACTGGTCCCACGCCCAAAGAGCCAGCAGGGAAAATTATGCCTTGTTCTAAAGCTCTTTGGGAACCGCTTGCGTAGCCCCACACACCTGGGGGCTGCAGGCTTTCCTGCTCTCTTCAGCCTCAAAACCACCCTTTCCCACTTGGCGCTCCGCCAGGCACAAAAATGGCCATATGTCTGGAGACTGGTCCCACGCCCAAAGAGCCAGCAGGAAAAACTATGCCTTGTTCTAAAGCTCTTTGGGAACCGCTTGCGTAGCCCCACAGACCCTGGGGGCTGCAGGCTTTCCTGCTGCCTTCAGCCTCAAAACCACCCTTTCCCACTTGGCCCCACGCCAGGCACAAAAATGGCCAAATATCTGGAGACTGGTCCGACGCCCAAAGAGCCAGCAGGGAAAACTATGCCTTGTTCTAAAGCTCTTTGGGAACCGCTTGCGTAGCCCCACACAAACTGGGGGCTGCAGGCTTTTCTCGCGATTTCAGCCTCAAAACCACCCTTTCCCACTTGGCATCGCGCCAGGCACAAAAATGGCCATATTTCTGGAGACTGGTCCCACGCCCAAAGAGCCAGCAGGGAAAACTATGCCTTGTTCTAAAGCTCTTTGGGAACCGCTTGCGTAGCCCCACAGACCTGGGGGCTGCAGGCTTTCCTGCTGCCTTCAGCCTCAAAACCACCCTTTCCCACTTGGCCCCGCGCCAGGCCCAAAAATGGCCATATGTCTGGAGACTGGTCCCACGCCCAAAGAGCCAGCAGGGAAAACTATGCCTTGTTCTAAAGCTCTTTGGGAACCGTTTGCGTAGCCCCACACACCTGGGGGCGGCAGGCTTTCCTGCTGCCTTCAGCCTCCAAACCACCCTTTCCCACTTGGCCCCACGCCAGGCACAAAAATGGCCATATGTCTGGAGTTTGGGCCGACGCCCAAAGAGACAGCAGGGAAAACTATGCCTTGTTCTAAAGCTCTTTGGGAACCGCTTGCGTAGCCCCACAGACCTGGGGGCTGCAGGCTTTCCTGCTGCCTTCAGCCTCAAAACCACCCTTTCCCACTTGGCCCCGCGCCAGGCCCAAAAATGGCCATATGTCTGGAGACTGGTCCCACGCCCAAAGAGCCAGCAGGGAAAACTATGCCTTGTTCTAAAGCTCTTTGGGAACCGCTTGCGTAGCCCCACAGACCTGCGGGCTGCAGGCTTTCCTGCTGTCTTCAACCTCAGAAGCACCCTTTTCCACATGGCGTCACGCCAGGCCCAAAAATGGCCATATGTCTGGAGACTGGTCCCACGCCCAAAGAGCCAGCAGGGAAAATTATGCCTTGTTCTAAAGCTCTTTGGGAACCGCTTGCGTAGCCCCACACACCTGGGGGCTGCAGGCTTTCCTGCTCTCTTCAGCCTCAAAACCACCCTTTCCCACTTGGCGCTCCGCCAGGCACAAAATGGCCATATGTCTGGAGACTGGTCCCACGCCCAAAGAGCCAGCAGGAAAAACTATGCCTTGTTCTAAAGCTCTTTGGGAACCGCTTGCGTAGCCCCACAGACCCTGGGGGCTGCAGGCTTTCCTGCTCCCTTCAGCCTCAAAACCACCCTTTCCCACTTGGCCCCACGCCAGGCACAAAAATGGCCAAATATCTGGAGACTGGTCCCACGCCCAAAGAGCCAGCAGGGAAAACTATGCCTTGTTCTAAAGCTCTTTGGGAACCGCTTGCGTAGCCCCACACAAACTCCGGGCTGCAGGCTTTTCTCGCGATTTCAGCCTCAAAACCACCCTTTCCCACTTGGCATCGCGCCAGGCACAAAAATGGCCATATGTCTGGAGGTTGGTCCCATGCCCAAAGAGCCAGCAGGGAAAACTATGCCTTGTTCTAAAGCTCTTTGGGAACCGCTTGCGTTGCCCCACACACCTGGGGGCTACAGACTTTCCTGCTGCCTTCAGCCTCAAAACCACCCTTTCCCACTTGGCCCCGCGCCAGGCCCAAAAATGGCCATATGTCTGGAGACTGGTCCCACGCCCAAAGAGCCAGCAGGGAAAACTATGCCTTGTTCTAAAGCTCTTTGGGAACCGCTTGCGTAGCCCCACACACCTGGGGGCTGCAGGCTTTCCTGCTCTCTTCAGCCTCAAAACCACCCTTTCCCACTTGGCGCTCCGCCAGGCCCAAAAATGGCCGTATGTCTGGAGACTGGTCCCACGCCCAAAGAGCCAGCAGGGAAAACTATGCCTTGTTCTAAAGCTCTTTGGGAACCGCTTGCGTAGCCCCACACACCTGGGGGCTGCAGGCTTTCCTGCTGCCTTCAGCCTCAAAACCACCCTTTCCCACTTGGCCCCGCGCCAGCCCCAAAAATGGCCATATGTCTGGAGGTTGGTCCCACGCCCAAAGAGCCAGCAGGGAAACTATGCCTTGTTCTAAAGCTCTTTGGGAACCGCTTGCGTAGCCCCACACACCTGGGGGCTGCAGGCTTTCCTGCTGCCTTCAGCCTCAAAACCACCCTTTCCCACTTGGTCCCGCGCCAGGCCCAAAAATGGCCATATTTCTGCAGACTGGTCCCACGCCCAAAGAGCCAGCAGGGAAAATTATGCCTTGTTCTAAAGCTCTTTGGGAACCGCTTGCATAGCCCCACACACCTGGGGGCTGCAGGCTTTCCTGCTCTCTTCAGCCTCAAAACCACCCTTTCCCACTTGGCCCCGCGCCAGGCCCAAAAATGGCCATATGTCTGGAGACTGGTCCCACGCCCAAAGAGCCAGCAGGGAAAACTATGCCTTGTTCTAAAGCTCTTTGGGAACCGCTTGCGTAGCCCCACAGACCCTGGGGGCTGCAGGCTTTCCTGCTGCCTTCAGCCTCAAAACCACCCTTTCCCACATGGCGTCACGCCAGGCCCAAAAATGGCCATATTTCTGGAGACTGGTCCCACGCCCAAAGAGCCAGCAGGGAAAACTATGCCTTGTTCTAAAGCTCTTTGGGAAAGGCTTGCGTAGCCCCACACACCTGGGGGCTGAAGGCTTTCCTGCTGCCTTCAGACTGAAAACCACCCTTTCCCACTTGGCATCGTGCCAGGCACAAAAATGGCCATATTTCTGGAGACAGGTCCCTTTCCCAAAGAGCCAGCAGGGAAAACTATGCCTTGTTGTAAAGCTCTTTGGGAACCGCTTCCGTGGCCCCACAGAACTGCGGGCTACAGGCTTTCCTGCTGCTTCAGCCTCAAACCCACCTTTCCCACATGGCGTCACGCCAGGCACAAAAATGGCCATATGTCTGGAGACTGGTCCCACACCCAAAGAGCCAGCAGGGAAAACTATGCCTTGTTCTAAAGCTCTTTGGGAACCGTTTGCGTAGCCCCACACACCTGGGGGCGGCAGGCTTTCCTGCTGCCTTCAGCCTCAAAACCACCCTTTCCCACTTGGCCCCACGCCAGGCACAAAAATGGCCATATGTCTGGAGTTTGGTCCGACGCCCAAAGAGACAGCAGGGAAAACTATGCCTTGTTCTAAAGCTCTTTGGGAACCGCTTGCGTAGCCCCACAGACCTGGGGGCTGCAGGCTTTCCTGCTCCCTTCAGCCTCAAAACCACCCTTTCCCACTTGGCCCCGCGCCAGGCCCAAAAATGGCCATATGTCTGGAGACTGGTCCCACGCCCAAAGAGCCAGCAGGGAAAACTATGCCTTGTTCTAAAGCTCTTTGGGAACCGCTTGCGTAGCCCCACAGACCTGCGGGCTGCAGGCTTTCCTGCTGCCTTCAACCTCAGAAGCACCCTTTTCCACATGGCATCACGCCAGGCACAAAAATGGCCATATGTCTGGAGGTTGGTCCCATGCCCAAAGAGCCAGCAGGGAAAACTATGCCTTGTTCTAAAGCTCTTTGGGAACCGCTTGCGTAGCCCCACAGACCTGGGGGCTGCAGGCTTTCCTGCTGCCTTCAGCCTCAAAACCACCCTTTCCCAATTGGCCCCACGCCAGGCCCAAAAATGGCCATATGTCTGGAGACTGGTCCCACGCCCAAAGAGCCAGCAGGGAAAACTATGCCTTGTTCTAAAGCTCTTTGGGAACCGCTTGCGTAGCCCCACGGACCTGGGGGCTGCAGGCTTTCCTGCTGCCTTCAGCCTCAAAACCACCCTTTCCCACTTGGCCCCGCGCCAGGCCCAAAAATGGCCATATGTCTGGAGACTGGTCCCACGCCCAAAGAGCCAGCAGGGAAAACTATGCCTTGTTCTAAAGCTCTTTGGGAACCGCTTGCGTAGCCCCACACACCTGGGGGCTGCAGGCTTTCCTGCTCTCTTCAGCCTCAAAACCACCCTTTCCCACTTGGCGCTCCGCCAGGCACAAAAATGGCCATATGTCTGGAGACTGGTCCCACGCCCAAAGAGCCAGCAGGGAAAACTATGCCTTGTTCTAAAGCTCTTTGGGAATCGCTTGCGTAGCCCCACACACCTGGGGGCTGCAGGCTTTCCTGCTGCCTTCAGCCTCAAAACCACCCTTTCCCACTTGGTCCCGCGCCAGGCACAAAAATGGCCATATTTCTGCAGACTGGTCCCACGCCCAAAGAGCCAGCAGGGAAAATTATGCCTTGTTCTAAAGCTCTTTGGGAACCGCTTGCATAGCCCCACACACCTGGGGGCTGCAGGCTTTCCTGCTCTCTTCAGCCTCAAAACCACCCTTTCCCACTTGGCCCCGCGCCAGGCACAAAAATGGCCATATGTCTGGAGACTGGTCCCACGCCCAAAGAGCCAGCAGGGAAAACTATGCCTTGTTCTAAAGCTCTTTTGGAACCGCTTGCGTAGGCCCACACACCTGGGGGCTGCAGGCTCTCCTGCTGCCTTCAGCCTCAAAACCACCCTTTCCCACATGGCGTCACGCCAGGCCCAAAAATGGCCATATTTCTGGAGACTGGTCCCACGCCCAAAGAGCCAGCAGGGAAAACTATGCCTTGTTCTAAAGCTCTTTGGGAAAGGCTTGCGTAGCACCACACACCTGGGGGCTGAAGGCTTTCCTGCTGCCTTCAGCCTCAAAACCACCCTTTCCCACTTGGCATCGTGCCAGGCACAAAAATGGCCATATTTCTGGAGACAGGTCCCTTTCCCAAAGAGCCAGCAGGGAAAACTATGCCTTGTTGTAAAGCTCTTTGGGAACCGCTTCCGTGGCCCCACAGAACTGCGGGCTACAGGCTTTCCTGCTGCTTCAGCCTCACACCCACCTTTCCCACATGGCGTCACGCCAGGCACAAAAATGGCCATATGTCTGGAGACTGGTCCCACGCCCAAAGAGCCAGCAGGGAAAACTATGCCTTGCTCTAAAGCTCTTTGGGAACCGCTTGCGTAGCCCCACACACCTGGGGGCTGCAGGCTTTCCTGCTGCCTTCAGCCTCAAAACCACCCTTTCCCACTTGGCCCCACGCCAGGCACAAAAATGGCCATATGTCTGGAGTTTGGTCCGACGCCCAAAGAGACAGCAGGGAAAACTATGCCTTGTTCTAAAGCTCTTTGGGAACCGCTTGCGTAGCCCCACAGACCTGGGGGCTGCAGGCTTTCCTGCTCCCTTCAGCCTCAAAACCACCCTTTCCCACTTGGCCCCGCGCCAGGCCCAAAAATGGCCATATGTCTGGAGACTGGTCCCACGCCCAAAGAGCCAGCAGGGAAAACTATGCCTTGTTCTAAAGCTCTTTGGGAACCGCTTGCGTAGCCCCACAGACCTGCGGGCTGCAGGCTTTCCTGCTGCCTTCAACCTCAGAAGCACCCTTTTCCACATGGCATCACGCCAGGCACAAAAATGTCCATATGTCTGGAGGTTGGTCCCATGCCCAAAGAGCCAGCAGGGAAAACTATGCCTTGTTCTAAAGCTCTTTGGGAACCGCTTGCGTAGCCCCACAGACCTGGGGGCTGCAGGCTTTCCTGCTGCCTTCAGCCTCAAAACCACCCTTTCCCAATTGGCCCCACGCCAGGCCCAAAAATGGCCATATGTCTGGAGACTGGTCCCACGCCCAAAGAGCCAGCAGGGAAAACTATGCCTTGTTCTAAAGCTCTTTGGGAACCGCTTGCGTTGCCCCACACACCTGGGGGCTACAGACTTTCCTGCTGCCTTCAGCCTCAAAACCACCCTTTCCCACTTGGCCCCGCGCCAGGCCCAAAAATGGCCATATGTCTGGAGACTGGTCCCACGCCCAAAGAGCCAGCAGGGAAAACTATGCCTTGTTCTAAAGCTCTTTGGGAACCGCTTGCGTAGCCCCACACACCTGGGGGCTGCAGGCTTTCCTGCTCTCTTCAGCCTCAAAACCACCCTTTCCCACTTGGCGCTCCGCCAGGCACAAAAATGGCCATATGTCTGGAGACTGGTCCCACGCCCAAAGAGCCAGCAGGGAAAACTATGCCTTGTTCTAAAGCTCTTTGGGAATCGCTTGCGTAGCCCCACACACCTGGGGGCTGCAGACTTTCCTGCTGCCTTCAGCCTCAAAACCACCCTTTCCCACTTGGCCCCACGCCAGGCACAAAAATGGCCATATGTCTGGAGTTTGGTCCCACGCCCAAAGAGACAGCAGGGAAAACTATGCCTTGTTCTAAAGCTCTTTGGGAACCTCTTGCGTAGCCCCACACACCTGGGGACTGCAGGCTTTCCTGCTGCCTTCAGCCTCAAAACCACCCTTTCCCACTTGGCCCCGCGCCAGGCCCAAAAATGGCCATATGTCTGGAGACTGGTCCCACGCCCAAAGAGCCAGCAGGGAAAACTATGCCTTGTTCTAAAGCTCTTTGGGAACCGCTTGCGTAGCCCCACAGACCTGCGGGCTGCAGGCTTTCCTGCTGCCTTCAACCTCAGAAGCACCCTTTTCCACATGGCGTCACGCCAGGCCCAAAAATGGCCATATGTCTGGAGACTGGTCCCACGCCCAAAGAGCCAGCAGGGAAAATTATGCCTTGTTCTAAAGCTCTTTGGGAACCGCTTGCGTAGCCCCACACACCTGGGGGCTGCAGGCTTTCCTGCTCTCTTCAGCCTCAAAACCACCCTTTCCCACTTGGCGCTCCGCCAGGCACAAAAATGGCCATATGTCTGGAGACTGGTCCCACGCCCAAAGAGCCAGCAGGAAAAACTATGCCTTGTTCTAAAGCTCTTTGGGAACCGCTTGCGTAGCCCCACAGACCCTGGGGGCTGCAGGCTTTCCTGCTGCCTTCAGCCTCAAAACCACCCTTTCCCACTTGGCCCCACGCCAGGCACAAAAATGGCCAAATATCTGGAGACTGGTCCCACGCCCAAAGAGCCAGCAGGGAAAACTATGCCTTGTTCTAAAGCTCTTTGGGAACCGCTTGCGTAGCCCCACACAAACTGGGGGCTGCAGGCTTTTCTCGCGATTTCAGCCTCAAAACCACCCTTTCCCACTTGGCATCGCGCCAGGCACAAAAATGGCCATATTTCTGGAGACTGGTCCCACGCCCAAAGAGCCAGCAGGGAAAACTATGCCTTGTTCTAAAGCTCTTTGGGAACCGCTTGCGTAGCCCCACAGACCTGGGGGCTGCAGGCTTTCCTGCTGCCTTCAGCCTCAAAACCACCCTTTCCCACTTGGCCCCGCGCCAGGCCCAAAAATGGCCATATGTCTGGAGACTGGTCCCACGCCCAAAGAGCCAGCAGGGAAAACTATGCCTTGTTCTAAAGCTCTTTGGGAACCGTTTGCGTAGCCCCACACACCTGGGGGCGGCAGGCTTTCCTGCTGCCTTCAGCCTCCAAACCACCCTTTCCCACTTGGCCCCACGCCAGGCACAAAAATGGCCATATGTCTGGAGTTTGGGCCGACGCCCAAAGAGACAGCAGGGAAAACTATGCCTTGTTCTAAAGCTCTTTGGGAACCGCTTGCGTAGCCCCACAGACCTGGGGGCTGCAGGCTTTCCTGCTGCCTTCAGCCTCAAAACCACCCTTTCCCACTTGGCCCCGCGCCAGGCCCAAAAATGGCCATATGTCTGGAGACTGGTCCCACGCCCAAAGAGCCAGCAGGGAAAACTATGCCTTGTTCTAAAGCTCTTTGGGAACCGCTTGCGTAGCCCCACAGACCTGCGGGCTGCAGGCTTTCCTGCTGTCTTCAACCTCAGAAGCACCCTTTTCCACATGGCGTCACGCCAGGCCCAAAAATGGCCATATGTCTGGAGACTGGTCCCACGCCCAAAGAGCCAGCAGGGAAAATTATGCCTTGTTCTAAAGCTCTTTGGGAACCGCTTGCGTAGCCCCACACACCTGGGGGCTGCAGGCTTTCCTGCTCTCTTCAGCCTCAAAACCACCCTTTCCCACTTGGCGCTCCGCCAGGCACAAAATGGCCATATGTCTGGAGACTGGTCCCACGCCCAAAGAGCCAGCAGGAAAAACTATGCCTTGTTCTAAAGCTCTTTGGGAACCGCTTGCGTAGCCCCACAGACCCTGGGGGCTGCAGGCTTTCCTGCTGCCTTCAGCCTCAAAACCACCCTTTCCCACTTGGCCCCACGCCAGGCACAAAAATGGCCAAATATCTGGAGACTGGTCCCACGCCCAAAGAGCCAGCAGGGAAAACTATGCCTTGTTCTAAAGCTCTTTGGGAACCGCTTGCGTAGCCCCACAGACCTGCGGGCTGCAGGCTTTCCTGCTGCCTTCAACCTCAGAAGCACCCTTTTCCACATGGCATCACGCCAGGCACAAAAATGGCCATATGTCTGGAGGTTGGTCCCATGCCCAAAGAGCCAGCAGGGAAAACTATGCCTTGTTCTAAAGCTCTTTGGGAACCGCTTGCGTAGCCCCACAGACCTGGGGGCTGCAGGCTTTCCTGCTGCCTTCAGCCTCAAAACCACCCTTTCCCAATTGGCCCCACGCCAGGCCCAAAAATGGCCATATGTCTGGAGACTGGTCCCACGCCCAAAGAGCCAGCAGGGAAAACTATGCCTTGTTCTAAAGCTCTTTGGGAACCGCTTGCGTAGCCCCACACACCTGGGGGCTGCAGGCTTTCCTGCTCTCTTCAGCCTCAAAACCACCCTTTCCCACTTGGCGCTCCGCCAGGCCCAAAAATGGCCATATGTCTGGAGACTGGTCCCACGCCCAAAGAGCCAGCAGGGAAAACTATGCCTTGTTCTAAAGCTCTTTGGGAACCGCTTGCGTAGCCCCACACACCTGGGGGCTGCAGGCTTTCCTGCTGCCTTCAGCCTCAAAACCACCCTTTCCCACTTGGCCCCGCGCCAGCCCCAAAAATGGCCATATGTCTGGAGGTTGGTCCCACGCCCAAAGAGCCAGCAGGGAAACTATGCCTTGTTCTAAAGCTCTTTGGGAACCGCTTGCGTAGCCCCACACACCTGGGGGCTGCAGGCTTTCCTGCTGCCTTCAGCCTCAAAACCACCCTTTCCCACTTGGTCCCGCGCCAGGCCCAAAAATGGCCATATTTCTGCAGACTGGTCCCACGCCCAAAGAGCCAGCAGGGAAAATTATGCCTTGTTCCAAAGCTCTTTGGGAACCGCTTGCATAGCCCCACACACCTGGGGGCTGCAGGCTTTCCTGCTCTCTTCAGCCTCAAAACCACCCTTTCCCACTTGGCCCCGCGCCAGGCACAAAAATGGCCATATGTCTGGAGACTGGTCCCACGCCCAAAGAGCCAGCAGGGAAAACTATGCCTTGTTCTAAAGCTCTTTGGGAACCGCTTGCGTAGCCCCACAGACCCTGGGGGCTGCAGGCTTTCCTGCTGCCTTCAGCCTCAAAACCACCCTTTCCCACATGGCGTCACGCCAGGCCCAAAAATGGCCATATTTCTGGAGACTGGTCCCACGCCCAAAGAGCCAGCAGGGAAAACTATGCCTTGTTCTAAAGCTCTTTGGGAAAGGCTTGCGTAGCCCCACACACCTGGGGGCTGAAGGCTTTCCTGCTGCCTTCAGACTGAAAACCACCCTTTCCCACTTGGCATCGTGCCAGGCACAAAAATGGCCATATTTCTGGAGACAGGTCCCTTTCCCAAAGAGCCAGCAGGGAAAACTATGCCTTGTTGTAAAGCTCTTTGGGAACCGCTTCCGTGGCCCCACAGAACTGCGGGCTACAGGCTTTCCTGCTGCTTCAGCCTCAAACCCACCTTTCCCACATGGCGTCACGCCAGGCACAAAAATGGCCATATGTCTGGAGACTGGTCCCACACCCAAAGAGCCAGCAGGGAAAACTATGCCTTGTTCTAAAGCTCTTTGGGAACCGTTTGCGTAGCCCCACACACCTGGGGGCGGCAGGCTTTCCTGCTGCCTTCAGCCTCAAAACCACCCTTTCCCACTTGGCCCCACGCCAGGCACAAAAATGGCCATATGTCTGGAGTTTGGTCCGACGCCCAAAGAGACAGCAGGGAAAACTATGCCTTGTTCTAAAGCTCTTTGGGAACCGCTTGCGTAGCCCCACAGACCTGGGGGCTGCAGGCTTTCCTGCTGCCTTCAGCCTCAAAACCACCCTTTCCCACTTGGCCCCGCGCCAGGCCCAAAAATGGCCATATGTCTGGAGACTGGTCCCACGCCCAAAGAGCCAGCAGGGAAAACTATGCCTTGTTCTAAAGCTCTTTGGGAACCGCTTGCGTAGCCCCACAGACCTGCGGGCTGCAGGCTTTCCTGCTGCCTTCAACCTCAGAAGCACCCTTTTCCACATGGCATCACGCCAGGCACAAAAATGGCCATATGTCTGGAGGTTGGTCCCATGCCCAAAGAGCCAGCAGGGAAAACTATGCCTTGTTCTAAAGCTCTTTGGGAACCGCTTGCGTAGCCCCACAGACCTGGGGGCTGCAGGCTTTCCTGCTGCCTTCAGCCTCAAAACCACCCTTTCCCAATTGGCCCCACGCCAGGCCCAAAAATGGCCATATGTCTGGAGACTGGTCCCACGCCCAAAGAGCTAGCAGGGAAAACTATGCCTTGTTCTAAAGCTCTTTGGGAACCGCTTGCGTTGCCCCACACACCTGGGGGCTACAGACTTTCCTGCTGCCTTCAGCCTCAAAACCCCCCTTTCCCACTTGGCGCCGCGCCAGGCCCAAAAATGGCCATATGTCTGGAGACTGGTCCCACGCCCAAAGAGCCAGCAGGGAAAACTATGCCTTGTTCTAAAGCTCTTTGGGAACCGCTTGCGTAGCCCCACACACCTGGGGGCTGCAGGCTTTCCTGCTCTCTTCAGCCTCAAAACCACCCTTTCCCACTTGGCGCTCCGCCAGGCACAAAAATGGCCATATGTCTGGAGACTGGTCCCACGCCCAAAGAGCCAGCAGGGAAAACTATGCCTTGTTCTAAAGCTCTTTGGGAATCGCTTGCGTAGCCCCACACACCTGGGGGCTGCAGGCTTTCCTGCTGCCTTCAGCCTCAAAACCACCCTTTCCCACTTGGTCCCGCGCCAGGCACAAAAATGGCCATATTTCTGCAGACTGGTCCCACGCCCAAAGAGCCAGCAGGGAAAATTATGCCTTGTTCTAAAGCTCTTTGGGAACCGCTTGCATAGCCCCACACACCTGGGGGCTGCAGGCTTTCCTGCTCTCTTCAGCCTCAAAACCACCCTTTCCCACTTGGCCCCGCGCCAGGCACAAAAATGGCCATATGTCTGGAGACTGGTCCCACGCCCAAAGAGCCAGCAGGGAAAACTATGCCTTGTTCTAAAGCTCTTTTGGAACCGCTTGCGTAGGCCCACACACCTGGGGGCTGCAGGCTCTCCTGCTGCCTTCAGCCTCAAAACCACCCTTTCCCACATGGCGTCACGCCAGGCCCAAAAATGGCCATATTTCTGGAGACTGGTCCCACGCCCAAAGAGCCAGCAGGGAAAACTATGCCTTGTTCTAAAGCTCTTTGGGAAAGGCTTGCGTAGCACCACACACCTGGGGGCTGAAGGCTTTCCTGCTGCCTTCAGCCTCAAAACCACCCTTTCCCACTTGGCATCGTGCCAGGCACAAAAATGGCCATATTTCTGGAGACAGGTCCCTTTCCCAAAGAGCCAGCAGGGAAAACTATGCCTTGTTGTAAAGCTCTTTGGGAACCGCTTCCGTGGCCCCACAGAACTGCGGGCTACAGGCTTTCCTGCTGCTTCAGCCTCACACCCACCTTTCCCACATGGCGTCACGCCAGGCACAAAAATGGCCATATGTCTGGAGACTGGTCCCACGCCCAAAGAGCCAGCAGGGAAAACTATGCCTTGCTCTAAAGCTCTTTGGGAACCGCTTGCGTAGCCCCACACACCTGGGGGCT
This sequence comes from Chroicocephalus ridibundus, assembly GCF_963924245.1. Classification (NCBI taxonomy): domain Eukaryota; kingdom Metazoa; phylum Chordata; class Aves; order Charadriiformes; family Laridae; genus Chroicocephalus; species Chroicocephalus ridibundus. The sequence goes on from NW_026961513.1 coordinate 243,516, forward strand.
GCAGGCTTTCCTGCTGCCTTCAGCCTCAAAACCACCCTTTCCCACTTGGCCCCACGCCAGGCACAAAAATGGCCATATGTCTGGAGTTTGGTCCGACGCCCAAAGAGACAGCAGGGAAAACTATGCCTTGTTCTAAAGCTCTTTGGGAACCGCTTGCGTAGCCCCACAGACCTGGGGGCTGCAGGCTTTCCTGCTCCCTTCAGCCTCAAAACCACCCTTTCCCACTTGGCCCCGCGCCAGGCCCAAAAATGGCCATATGTCTGGAGACTGGTCCCACGCCCAAAGAGCCAGCAGGGAAAACTATGCCTTGTTCTAAAGCTCTTTGGGAACCGCTTGCGTAGCCCCACAGACCTGCGGGCTGCAGGCTTTCCTGCTGCCTTCAACCTCAGAAGCACCCTTTTCCACATGGCATCACGCCAGGCACAAAAATGTCCATATGTCTGGAGACTGGTCCCACGCCCAAAGAGCCAGCAGGGAAAACTATGCCTTGTTCTAAAGCTCTTTGGGAACCGCTTGCGTAGCCCCACAGACCTGGGGGCTGCAGGCTTTCCTGCTGCCTTCAGCCTCAAAACCACCCTTTCCCAATTGGCCCCACGCCAGGCCCAAAAATGGCCATATGTCTGGAGACTGGTCCCACGCCCAAAGAGCCAGCAGGGAAAACTATGCCTTGTTCTAAAGCTCTTTGGGAACCGCTTGCGTTGCCCCACACACCTGGGGGCTACAGACTTTCCTGCTGCCTTCAGCCTCAAAACCACCCTTTCCCACTTGGCCCCGCGCCAGGCCCAAAAATGGCCATATGTCTGGAGACTGGTCCCACGCCCAAAGAGCCAGCAGGGAAAACTATGCCTTGTTCTAAAGCTCTTTGGGAACCGCTTGCGTAGCCCCACACACCTGGGGGCTGCAGGCTTTCCTGCTCTCTTCAGCCTCAAAACCACCCTTTCCCACTTGGCGCTCCGCCAGGCACAAAAATGGCCATATGTCTGGAGACTGGTCCCACGCCCAAAGAGCCAGCAGGGAAAACTATGCCTTGTTCTAAAGCTCTTTGGGAATCGCTTGCGTAGCCCCACACACCTGGGGGCTGCAGGCTTTCCTGCTGCCTTCAGCCTCAAAACCACCCTTTCCCACTTGGTCCCGCGCCAGGCACAAAAATGGCCATATTTCTGCAGACTGGTCCCACGCCCAAAGAGCCAGCAGGGAAAATTATGCCTTGTTCTAAAGCTCTTTGGGAACCGCTTGCATAGCCCCACACACCTGGGGGCTGCAGGCTTTCCTGCTCTCTTCAGCCTCAAAACCACCCTTTCCCACTTGGCCCCGCGCCAGGCACAAAAATGGCCATATGTCTGGAGACTGGTCCCACGCCCAAAGAGCCAGCAGGGAAAACTATGCCTTGTTCTAAAGCTCTTTTGGAACCGCTTGCGTAGGCCCACACACCTGGGGGCTGCAGGCTCTCCTGCTGCCTTCAGCCTCAAAACCACCCTTTCCCACATGGCGTCACGCCAGGCCCAAAAATGGCCATATTTCTGGAGACTGGTCCCACGCCCAAAGAGCCAGCAGGGAAAACTATGCCTTGTTCTAAAGCTCTTTGGGAAAGGCTTGCGTAGCACCACACACCTGGGGGCTGAAGGCTTTCCTGCTGCCTTCAGCCTCAAAACCACCCTTTCCCACTTGGCATCGTGCCAGGCACAAAAATGGCCATATTTCTGGAGACAGGTCCCTTTCCCAAAGAGCCAGCAGGGAAAACTATGCCTTGTTGTAAAGCTCTTTGGGAACCGCTTCCGTGGCCCCACAGAACTGCGGGCTACAGGCTTTCCTGCTGCTTCAGCCTCACACCCACCTTTCCCACATGGCGTCACGCCAGGCACAAAAATGGCCATATGTCTGGAGACTGGTCCCACGCCCAAAGAGCCAGCAGGGAAAACTATGCCTTGCTCTAAAGCTCTTTGGGAACCGCTTGCGTAGCCCCACACACCTGGGGGCTGCAGGCTTTCCTGCTGCCTTCAGCCTCAAAACCACCCTTTCCCACTTGGCCCCACGCCAGGCACAAAAATGGCCATATGTATGGAGTTTGGTCACACGCCCAAAGAGCCAGCAGGGAAAACTATGCCTTGTTCTAAAGCTCTTTGGGAACGGATTGCGTAGCCCCACACACCTGGGTGCTGCAGGCTTTCCTGCTGCCTTCAGCCTCAAAACCCCCCTTTCCCACTTGGCGCCGCGCCAGGCCCAAAAATGGCCATATGTCTGGAGACTGGTCCCACGCCCAAAGAGCCAGCAGGGAAAACTATGCCTTGTTCTAAAGCTCTTTGGGAACCGCTTGCGTAGCCCCACACACCTGGGGGCTGCAGGCTTTCCTGCTGCCTTCAGCCTCAAACCCACCTTTCCCACATGGCGTCATGCCAGGCACAAAAATGGCCATATGTCTGGAGACTGTTCCCACGCCCAAAGAGCCAGCAGGGAAAACTATGCCTTGTTCTAAAGCTCTTTGGGAACCGCTTGCGTAGCCACACACACACCTGGGGGCTGCAGGCTTTCCTGCTCTCTTCAGCCTCAAAACCACCCTTTCCCACTTGGCCCCGCGCCAGGCACAAAAATGGCCATATGTCTGGAGACTGGTCCCACGCCCAAAGAGCCAGCAGGGAAAACTATGCCTTGTTCTAAAGCTCTTTGGGAACCGCTTGCGTAGCCCCACACACGTGGGGGCTGCAGGCTTTCCTGCTGCCTTCAGCCTCAAAGCCACCTTTCCCACATGGCGTCACGCCAGGCACAAAAAAGGCCATATGTCTGGAGACTGGTCCCACGCCCAAAGAGCCAGCAGGGAAAACTATGCCTTGTTCTAAAGCTCTTTGGGAACCGCTTGCGTAGCCCCACACACGTGGGGGCTGCAGGCTTTCCTGCTCTCTTCAGCCTCAAAACCACCCTTTCCCACTTGGCGCTCCGCCAGGCATAAAAATGGCCATATGTCTGGAAATTGGTCCCAAGCCTAAAGAGGCAGCAGGGAAAACTATGCCTTGTTCTAAAGCTCTTTGGGAACCGCTTGCGTAGCCCCACACACCTGGGGGCTGCAGGCTTTCCTGCTCTCTTCAGCCTCAAAAGAACCCTTTCCGACTTGGCGACGCGCCAGGCACAAAAATGGCCATATGTCTGGAGATTGGTCACACGCCCAAAGAGCCAGCAGGGAAAACTATGCCTTGTTCTAAAGCTCTTTGGGAACCGCTTGCGTAGCCCCACACACCTGGGGGCTGCAGGCTTTCCTGCTGCCTTCAGCCTCAAAACCACCCTTTCCCACACTGCGTCACGCCAGGCCCAAAAATGGCCATATGTCTGGAGGTTGGTCCCACGCCCAAAGAGCCAGCAGGGAAAACTATGCCTTGTTCTAAAGCTCTTTGGGAATCGCTTGCGTAGCCCCACACACCTGGGGGCTGCAGACTTTCCTGCTGCCTTCAGCCTCAAAACCACCCTTTCCTACTTGGCGCTCCGCCAGGCATAAAAATGGCCATATGTCTGGAAATTGGTCCCAAGCCTAAGAGGCAGCAGGGAAAACTATGCCTTGTTCTAAAGCTCTTTGGGAACCGCTTGCGTAGCCCCACACACCTGGGGGCTGCAGGCTTTCCTGCTGCCTTCAACCTCAAAAGCACCCTTTTCCACATGGCGTCACGCCAGGCACAAAAATGGCCATATGTCTGGAGGTTGGTCCCATGCCCAAAGAGCCAGCAGGGAAAACTATGCCTTGTTCTAAAGCTCTTTGGGAACCGCTTGCGTAGCCCCACACACCTGGGGGCTGCAGGCTTTCCTGCTCCCTTCAGCCTCAAAACCACCCTTTCCCACTTGGCCCCGCGCCAGGCACAAAAATGGCCATATGTATGGAGGTTGGTCCCACGCCCAAAGAGCCAGCAGGGAAAACTATGCCTTGTTCTAAAGCTCTTTGGGAACGGATTGCGTAGCCTCACAGACCTGTGGGCTGCATGCTTTCCTGCTGCCTTCAGCCTCAAAACCCCCCTTTCCCACTTGGCCCCGCGCCAGGCCCAAAAATGGCCATATGTCTGGAGACTGGTCCCACGCCCAAAGAGCCAGCAGGGAAAACTATGCCTTGTTCTAAAGCTCTTTGGGAACCGCTTGCGTAGCCCCACAGACCTGCGGGCTGCAGGCTTTCCTGCTGCCTTCAACCTCAGAAGCACCCTTTTCCACATGGCATCACGCCAGGCACAAAAATGGCCATATGTCTGGAGGTTGGTCCCATGCCCAAAGAGCCAGCAGGGAAAACTATGCCTTGTTCTAAAGCTCTTTGGGAACCGCTTGCGTAGCCCCACAGACCTGGGGGCTGCAGGCTTTCCTGCTGCCTTCAGCCTCAAAACCACCCTTTCCCAATTGGCCCCACGCCAGGCCCAAAAATGGCCATATGTCTGGAGACTGGTCCCACGCCCAAAGAGCTAGCAGGGAAAACTATGCCTTGTTCTAAAGCTCTTTGGGAACCGCTTGCGTTGCCCCACACACCTGGGGGCTACAGACTTTCCTGCTGCCTTCAGCCTCAAAACCCCCCTTTCCCACTTGGCGCCGCGCCAGGCCCAAAAATGGCCATATGTCTGGAGACTGGTCCCACGCCCAAAGAGCCAGCAGGGAAAACTATGCCTTGTTCTAAAGCTCTTTGGGAACCGCTTGCGTAGCCCCACACACCTGGGGGCTGCAGGCTTTCCTGCTCTCTTCAGCCTCAAAACCACCCTTTCCCACTTGGCGCTCCGCCAGGCACAAAAATGGCCATATGTCTGGAGACTGGTCCCACGCCCAAAGAGCCAGCAGGGAAAACTATGCCTTGTTCTAAAGCTCTTTGGGAATCGCTTGCGTAGCCCCACACACCTGGGGGCTGCAGGCTTTCCTGCTGCCTTCAGCCTCAAAACCACCCTTTCCCACTTGGTCCCGCGCCAGGCACAAAAATGGCCATATTTCTGCAGACTGGTCCCACGCCCAAAGAGCCAGCAGGGAAAATTATGCCTTGTTCTAAAGCTCTTTGGGAACCGCTTGCATAGCCCCACACACCTGGGGGCTGCAGGCTTTCCTGCTCTCTTCAGCCTCAAAACCACCCTTTCCCACTTGGCCCCGCGCCAGGCACAAAAATGGCCATATGTCTGGAGACTGGTCCCACGCCCAAAGAGCCAGCAGGGAAAACTATGCCTTGTTCTAAAGCTCTTTTGGAACCGCTTGCGTAGGCCCACACACCTGGGGGCTGCAGGCTCTCCTGCTGCCTTCAGCCTCAAAACCACCCTTTCCCACATGGCGTCACGCCAGGCCCAAAAATGGCCATATTTCTGGAGACTGGTCCCACGCCCAAAGAGCCAGCAGGGAAAACTATGCCTTGTTCTAAAGCTCTTTGGGAAAGGCTTGCGTAGCACCACACACCTGGGGGCTGAAGGCTTTCCTGCTGCCTTCAGCCTCAAAACCACCCTTTCCCACTTGGCATCGTGCCAGGCACAAAAATGGCCATATTTCTGGAGACAGGTCCCTTTCCCAAAGAGCCAGCAGGGAAAACTATGCCTTGTTGTAAAGCTCTTTGGGAACCGCTTCCGTGGCCCCACAGAACTGCGGGCTACAGGCTTTCCTGCTGCTTCAGCCTCACACCCACCTTTCCCACATGGCGTCACGCAAGGCACAAAAATGGCCATATGTCTGGAGACTGGTCCCACGCCCAAAGAGCCAGCAGGGAAAACTATGCCTTGCTCTAAAGCTCTTTGGGAACCGCTTGCGTAGCCCCACACACCTGGGGGCTGCAGGCTTTCCTGCTGCCTTCAGCCTCAAAACCACCCTTTCCCACTTGGCCCCACGCCAGGCACAAAAATGGCCATATGTCTGGAGTTTGGTCCGACGCCCAAAGAGACAGCAGGGAAAACTATGCCTTGTTCTAAAGCTCTTTGGGAACCGCTTGCGTAGCCCCACAGACCTGGGGGCTGCAGGCTTTCCTGCTCCCTTCAGCCTCAAAACCACCCTTTCCCACTTGGCCCCGCGCCAGGCCCAAAAATGGCCATATGTCTGGAGACTGGTCCCACGCCCAAAGAGCCAGCAGGGAAAACTATGCCTTGTTCTAAAGCTCTTTGGGAACCGCTTGCGTAGCCCCACAGACCTGCGGGCTGCAGGCTTTCCTGCTGCCTTCAACCTCAGAAGCACCCTTTTCCACATGGCATCACGCCAGGCACAAAAATGTCCATATGTCTGGAGGTTGGTCCCATGCCCAAAGAGCCAGCAGGGAAAACTATGCCTTGTTCTAAAGCTCTTTGGGAACCGCTTGCGTAGCCCCACAGACCTGGGGGCTGCAGGCTTTCCTGCTGCCTTCAGCCTCAAAACCACCCTTTCCCAATTGGCCCCACGCCAGGCCCAAAAATGGCCATATGTCTGGAGACTGGTCCCACGCCCAAAGAGCCAGCAGGGAAAACTATGCCTTGTTCTAAAGCTCTTTGGGAACCGCTTGCGTTGCCCCACACACCTGGGGGCTACAGACTTTCCTGCTGCCTTCAGCCTCAAAACCACCCTTTCCCACTTGGCCCCGCGCCAGGCCCAAAAATGGCCATATGTCTGGAGACTGGTCCCACGCCCAAAGAGCCAGCAGGGAAAACTATGCCTTGTTCTAAAGCTCTTTGGGAACCGCTTGCGTAGCCCCACACACCTGGGGGCTGCAGGCTTTCCTGCTCTCTTCAGCCTCAAAAGCACCCTTTCCCACTTGGCGCTCCGCCAGGCACAAAAATGGCCATATGTCTGGAGACTGGTCCCACGCCCAAAGAGCCAGCAGGGAAAACTATGCCTTGTTCTAAAGCTCTTTGGGAATCGCTTGCGTAGCCCCACACACCTGGGGGCTGCAGGCTTTCCTGCTGCCTTCAGCCTCAAAACCACCCTTTCCCACTTGGTCCCGCGCCAGGCACAAAAATGGCCATATTTCTGCAGACTGGTCCCACGCCCAAAGAGCCAGCAGGGAAAATTATGCCTTGTTCTAAAGCTCTTTGGGAACCGCTTGCATAGCCCCACACACCTGGGGGCTGCAGGCTTTCCTGCTCTCTTCAGCCTCAAAACCACCCTTTCCCACTTGGCCCCGCGCCAGGCACAAAAATGGCCATATGTCTGGAGACTGGTCCCACGCCCAAAGAGCCAGCAGGGAAAACTATGCCTTGTTCTAAAGCTCTTTTGGAACCGCTTGCGTAGGCCCACACACCTGGGGGCTGCAGGCTCTCCTGCTGCCTTCAGCCTCAAAACCACCCTTTCCCACATGGCGTCACGCCAGGCCCAAAAATGGCCATATTTCTGGAGACTGGTCCCACGCCCAAAGAGCCAGCAGGGAAAACTATGCCTTGTTCTAAAGCTCTTTGGGAAAGGCTTGCGTAGCACCACACACCTGGGGGCTGAAGGCTTTCCTGCTGCCTTCAGCCTCAAAACCACCCTTTCCCACTTGGCATCGTGCCAGGCACAAAAATGGCCATATTTCTGGAGACAGGTCCCTTTCCCAAAGAGCCAGCAGGGAAAACTATGCCTTGTTGTAAAGCTCTTTGGGAACCGCTTCCGTGGCCCCACAGAACTGCGGGCTACAGGCTTTCCTGCTGCTTCAGCCTCACACCCACCTTTCCCACATGGCGTCACGCCAGGCACAAAAATGGCCATATGTCTGGAGACTGGTCCCACGCCCAAAGAGCCAGCAGGGAAAACTATGCCTTGCTCTAAAGCTCTTTGGGAACCGCTTGCGTAGCCCCACACACCTGGGGGCTGCAGGCTTTCCTGCTGCCTTCAGCCTCAAAACCACCCTTTCCCACTTGGCCCCACGCCAGGCACAAAAATGGCCATATGTATGGAGTTTGGTCACACGCCCAAAGAGCCAGCAGGGAAAACTATGCCTTGTTCTAAAGCTCTTTGGGAACGGATTGCGTAGCCCCACACACCTGGGTGCTGCAGGCTTTCCTGCTGCCTTCAGCCTCAAAACCCCCCTTTCCCACTTGGCGCCGCGCCAGGCCCAAAAATGGCCATATGTCTGGAGACTGGTCCCACGCCCAAAGAGCCAGCAGGGAAAACTATGCCTTGTTCTAAAGCTCTTTGGGAACCGCTTGCGTAGCCCCACACACCTGGGGGCTGCAGGCTTTCCTGCTGCCTTCAGCCTCAAACCCACCTTTCCCACATGGCGTCATGCCAGGCACAAAAATGGCCATATGTCTGGAGACTGTTCCCACGCCCAAAGAGCCAGCAGGGAAAACTATGCCTTGTTCTAAAGCTCTTTGGGAACCGCTTGCGTAGCCACACACACACCTGGGGGCTGCAGGCTTTCCTGCTCTCTTCAGCCTCAAAACCACCCTTTCCCACTTGGCCCCGCGCCAGGCACAAAAATGGCCATATGTCTGGAGACTGGTCCCACGCCCAAAGAGCCAGCAGGGAAAACTATGCCTTGTTCTAAAGCTCTTTGGGAACCGCTTGCGTAGCCCCACACACGTGGGGGCTGCAGGCTTTCCTGCTGCCTTCAGCCTCAAAGCCACCTTTCCCACATGGCGTCACGCCAGGCACAAAAAAGGCCATATGTCTGGAGACTGGTCCCACGCCCAAAGAGCCAGCAGGGAAAACTATGCCTTGTTCTAAAGCTCTTTGGGAACCGCTTGCGTAGCCCCACACACGTGGGGGCTGCAGGCTTTCCTGCTCTCTTCAGCCTCAAAACCACCCTTTCCCACTTGGCGCTCCGCCAGGCATAAAAATGGCCATATGTCTGGAAATTGGTCCCAAGCCTAAAGAGGCAGCAGGGAAAACTATGCCTTGTTCTAAAGCTCTTTGGGAACCGCTTGCGTAGCCCCACACACCTGGGGGCTGCAGGCTTTCCTGCTCTCTTCAGCCTCAAAAGAACCCTTTCCGACTTGGCGACGCGCCAGGCACAAAAATGGCCATATGTCTGGAGATTGGTCACACGCCCAAAGAGCCAGCAGGGAAAACTATGCCTTGTTCTAAAGCTCTTTGGGAACCGCTTGCGTAGCCCCACACACCTGGGGGCTGCAGGCTTTCCTGCTGCCTTCAGCCTCAAAACCACCCTTTCCCACACTGCGTCACGCCAGGCCCAAAAATGGCCATATGTCTGGAGGTTGGTCCCACGCCCAAAGAGCCAGCAGGGAAAACTATGCCTTGTTCTAAAGCTCTTTGGGAATCGCTTGCGTAGCCCCACACACCTGGGGGCTGCAGACTTTCCTGCTGCCTTCAGCCTCAAAACCACCCTTTCCTACTTGGCGCTCCGCCAGGCATAAAAATGGCCATATGTCTGGAAATTGGTCCCAAGCCTAAGAGGCAGCAGGGAAAACTATGCCTTGTTCTAAAGCTCTTTGGGAACCGCTTGCGTAGCCCCACACACCTGGGGGCTGCAGGCTTTCCTGCTGCCTTCAACCTCAAAAGCACCCTTTTCCACATGGCGTCACGCCAGGCACAAAAATGGCCATATGTCTGGAGGTTGGTCCCATGCCCAAAGAGCCAGCAGGGAAAACTATGCCTTGTTCTAAAGCTCTTTGGGAACCGCTTGCGTAGCCCCACACACCTGGGGGCTGCAGGCTTTCCTGCTCCCTTCAGCCTCAAAACCACCCTTTCCCACTTGGCCCCGCGCCAGGCACAAAAATGGCCATATGTATGGAGGTTGGTCCCACGCCCAAAGAGCCAGCAGGGAAAACTATGCCTTGTTCTAAAGCTCTTTGGGAACGGATTGCGTAGCCTCACAGACCTGTGGGCTGCATGCTTTCCTGCTGCCTTCAGCCTCAAAACCACCCTTTCCCACATGGCGCCAAGCCAGGCCCAAAAATGGCCATATGTCTGGAGACTGGTCCCACGCCCAAAGAGCCAGCAGGGAAAACTATGCCTTGTTCTAAAGCTCTTTGGGAATCGCTTGCGTAGCCCCACACACCTGGGGGCTGCAGGCTTTCCTGCTGCCTTCAGCCTCAAAAGAACCCTTTCCCACTTGGTGCCGCGCCAGGCCCAAAAATGGCCATATGTCTGAAGATTGGTCCCACGCCCAAAGAGCCAGCAGGGAAAACTATGCCTTGTTCTAAAGGTCTTTGGGAACCACTTGCGTAGCCCCACACAAACTGGGGCGGGCAGGCTTTCCTGCTCTCTTCAGCCTCAAAAGCACGCTTTCCCACTTGGCGCCGCGCCAGGCCCAAAAATGGCAATATGTCTGGAGACTGGTCCCACGCCCAAAGAGCCAGCAGGGAAAACTATGCCTTGTTCTAAAGCTCTTTGGGAATCGCTTGCGTAGCCCCACACACCTGGGGGCTGCAGGCTTTCCTGCTCCCTTCAGCCTCAAAACCACCCTTTCCCACTTGGCCCCGCGCCAGGCACAAAAATGGCCATATGTATGGAGGTTGGTCCCAAGCCTAAGACGCAGCAGGGAAAACTATGCCTTGTTCTAAAGCTCTTTGGGAACCGCTTGCGTAGCCCCACACACCTGGGGGCTGCAGGCTTTCCTGCTGCCTTCAACCTCAAAAGCACCCTTTTCCACATGGCGTCACGCCAGGCACAAAAATGGCCATATGTCTGGAGGTTGGTCCCACGCCCAAAGAGCCAGCAGGGAAAACTATGCCTTGTTCTAAAGCTCTTTGGGAACCGCTTGCGTAGCCCCACACACCTGGGGGCTGCAGGCTTTCCTGCTCCCTTCAGCCTCAAAACCACCCTTTCCCACTTGGCCCCGCGCCAGGCACAAAAATGGCCATATGTATGGAGGTTGGTCCCACGCCCAAAGAGCCAGCAGGGAAAACTATGCCTTGTTCTAAAGCTCTTTGGGAACGGATTGCGTAGCCTCACAGACCTGTGGGCTGCATGCTTTCCTGCTGCCTTCAGCCTCAAAACCACCCTTTCCCACATGGCGCCAAGCCAGGCCCAAAAATGGCCATATGTCTGGAGACTGGTCCCACGCCCAAAGAGCCAGCAGGGAAAACTATGCCTTGTTCTAAAGCTCTTTGGGAATCGCTTGCGTAGCCCCACACACCTGGGGGCTGCAGGCTTTCCTGCTGCCTTCAGCCTCAAAAGAACCCTTTCCCACTTGGTGCCGCGCCAGGCCCAAAAATGGCCATATGTCTGAAGATTGGTCCCACGCCCAAAGAGCCAGCAGGGAAAACTATGCCTTGTTCTAAAGGTCTTTGGGAACCACTTGCGTAGCCCCACACAAACTGGGGCGGGCAGGCTTTCCTGCTCTCTTCAGCCTCAAAAGCACGCTTTCCCACTTGGCGCCGCGCCAGGCCCAAAAATGGCAATATGTCTGGAGACTGGTCCCACGCCCAAAGAGCCAGCAGGGAAAACTATGCCTTGTTCTAAAGCTCTTTGGGAATCGCTTGCGTAGCCCCACACACCTGGGGGCTGCAGGCTTTCCTGCTCCCTTCAGCCTCAAAACCACCCTTTCCCACTTGGCCCCGCGCCAGGCACAAAAATGGCCATATGTATGGAGGTTGGTCCCACGCCCAAAGAGCCAGCAGGGAAAACTATGCCTTGTTCTAAAGCTCTTTGGGAACCGCTTGCGTAGCCCCACACACCTGGGGGCTGCATGCTTTCCTGGTGCCTTCAGCCTCAAAACCACCCTTTCCGACATGGCGCCAAGCCAGGCCCAAAAATGGCCATATGTCTGGAGACTGGTCCCACGCCCAAAGAGCCAGCAGGGAAAACTATGCCTTGTTCTAAAGCTCTTTGGGAACCGCTTGCGTAGCCCCACACACCTGGGGGCTGCAGGCTTTCCTGCTGCCTTCAACCTCAAAAGCACCCTTTTCCACATGGCGTCACGCCAGGCACAAAAATGGCCATATGTCTGGAGACTGGTCCCACGCCCAAAGAGCCAGCAGGGAAAACTATGCCTTGTTCTAAAGCTCTTTGGGAACCGCTTGCGTAGCCCCACAGACCTGTGGGCTGCATGCTTTCCTGCTGCCTTCAGCCTCAAAACCACCCTTTCCCACATGGCGCCAAGCCAGGCCCAAAAATGGCCATATGTCTGGAGACTGGTCCCACGCCCAAAGAGCCAGCAGGGAAAACTATGCCTTGTTCTAAAGCTCTTTGGGAAACGCTTGCGTAGCCCCACACACCTGGGGGCTGCAGGCTTTCCTGCTGCCTTCAGCCTCAAAAGAACCCTTTCCCACTTGGTGCCGCGCCAGGCCCAAAAATGGCCATATGTCTGAAGATTGGTCCCACGCCCAAAGAGCCAGCAGGGAAAACTATGCCTTGTTCTAAAGGTCTTTGGGAACCACTTGCGTAGCCCCACACACCTGGGGGCTGCAGGCTTTCCTGCTCTCTTCAGCCTCAAAAGCATGCTTTCCCACTTGGCGCCGCGCCAGGCCCAAAAATGGCAATATGTCTGGAGACTGGTCCCACGCCCAAAGAGCCAGCAGGGAAAACTATGCCTTGTTCTAAAGCTCTTTGGGAATCGCTTGCGTAGCCCCACACACCTGGGGGCTGCAGACTTTCCTGCTGCCTTCAGCCTCAAAACCACCCTTTCCTACTTGGCGCTCCGCCAGGCATAAAAATGGCCATATGTCTGGAAATTGGTCCCAAGCCTAAAGAGGCAGCAGGGAAAACTATGCCTTGTTCTAAAGCTCTTTGGGAACCGCTTGCGTAGCCCCACACACCTGGGGGCTGCAGGCTTTCCTGCTCTCTTCAGCCTCAAAAGAACCCTTTCCGACTTGGCGACGCGCCAGGCACAAAAATGGCCATATGTCTGGAGATTGGTCACACGCCCAAAGAGCCAGCAGGGAAAACTATGCCTTGTTCTAAAGCTCTTTGGGAACCGCTTGCGTAGCCCCACACACCTGGGGGCTGCAGGCTTTCCTGCTGCCTTCAGCCTCAAAACCACCCTTTCCCACACTGCGTCACGCCAGGCCCAAAAATGGCCATATGTCTGGAGGTTGGTCCCACGCCCAAAGAGCCAGCAGGGAAAACTATGCCTTGTTCTAAAGCTCTTTGGGAATCGCTTGCGTAGCCCCACACACCTGGGGGCTGCAGACTTTCCTGCTGCCTTCAGCCTCAAAACCACCCTTTCCTACTTGGCGCTCCGCCAGGCATAAAAATGGCCATATGTCTGGAAATTGGTCCCAAGCCTAAGAGGCAGCAGGGAAAACTATGCCTTGTTCTAAAGCTCTTTGGGAACCGCTTGCGTAGCCCCACACACCTGGGGGCTGCAGGCTTTCCTGCTGCCTTCAACCTCAAAAGCACCCTTTTCCACATGGCGTCACGCCAGGCACAAAAATGGCCATATGTCTGGAGGTTGGTCCCACGCCCAAAGAGCCAGCAGGGAAAACTATGCCTTGTTCTAAAGCTCTTTGGGAACCGCTTGCGTAGCCCCACACACCTGGGGGCTGCAGGCTTTCCTGCTCCCTTCAGCCTCAAAACCACCCTTTCCCACTTGGCCCCGCGCCAGGCACAAAAATGGCCATATCTCTGGAGACCGCTCCCACGCCCAAAGAGCCAGCAGGGAAAACTATGCCTTGTTCTAAAGCTCTTTGGGAACGGATTGCGTAGCCTCACAGACCTGTGGGCTGCATGCTTTCCTGCTGCCTTCAGCCTCAAAACCACCCTTTCCCACATGGCGCCAAGCCAGGCCCAAAAATGGCCATATGTCTGGAGACTGGTCCCACGCCCAAAGAGCCAGCAGGGAAAACTATGCCTTGTTCTAAAGCTCTTTGGGAATCGCTTGCGTAGCCCCACACACCTGGGGGCTGCAGGCTTTCCTGCTGCCTTCAGCCTCAAAAGAACCCTTTCCCACTTGGTGCCGCGCCAGGCCCAAAAATGGCCATATGTCTGAAGATTGGTCCCACGCCCAAAGAGCCAGCAGGGAAAACTATGCCTTGTTCTAAAGGTCTTTGGGAACCACTTGCGTAGCCCCACACAAACTGGGGCGGGCAGGCTTTCCTGCTCTCTTCAGCCTCAAAAGCACGCTTTCCCACTTGGCGCCGCGCCAGGCCCAAAAATGGCAATATGTCTGGAGACTGGTCCCACGCCCAAAGAGCCAGCAGGGAAAACTATGCCTTGTTCTAAAGCTCTTTGGGAACCGCTTGCGTAGCCCCACACACCTGGGGGCTGCAGGCTTTCCTGCTCCCTTCAGCCTCAAAACCACCCTTTCCCACTTGGCCCCGCGCCAGGCACAAAAATGGCCATATGTCTGGAGACTGGTCCCACGCCCAAAGAGCCAGCAGGGAAAACTATGCCTTGTTCTAAAGCTCTTTGGGAACCGCTTGCGTAGCCCCACACACCTGGGGGCTGCATGCTTTCCTGGTGCCTTCAGCCTCAAAACCACCCTTTCCGACATGGCGCCAAGCCAGGCCCAAAAATGGCCATATGTCTGGAGACTGGTCCCACGCCCAAAGAGCCAGCAGGGAAAACTATGCCTTGTTCTAAAGCTCTTTGGGAACCGCTTGCGTAGCCCCACACACCTGGGGGCTGCAGGCTTTCCTGCTGCCTTCAACCTCAAAAGCACCCTTTTCCACATGGCGTCACGCCAGGCACAAAAATGGCCATATGTCTGGAGACTGGTCCCACGCCCAAAGAGCCAGCAGGGAAAACTATGCCTTGTTCTAAAGCTCTTTGGGAACCGCTTGCGTAGCCCCACACACCTGGGGGCTGCAGGCTTTCCTGCTCCCTTCAGCCTCAAAACCACCCTTTCCCACTTGGCCCCGCGCCAGGCACAAAAATGGCCATATGTATGGAGGTTGGTCCCACGCCCAAAGAGCCAGCACGGAAAACTATGCCTTGTTCTAAAGCTCTTTGGGAACGGATTGCGTAGCCTCACAGACCTGTGGGCTGCATGCTTTCCTGCTGCCTTCAGCCTCAAAACCACCCTTTCCCACATGGCGCCAAGCCAGGCCCAAAAATGGCCATATGTCTGGAGACTGGTCCCACGCCCAAAGAGCCAGCAGGGAAAACTATGCCTTGTTCTAAAGCTCTTTGGGAATCGCTTGCGTAGCCCCACACACCTGGGGGCTGCAGGCTTTCCTGCTCCCTTCAGCCTTAAAACCACCCTTTCCCACTTGGCCCCGCGCCAGGCACAAAAATGGCCATATGTATGGAGACTGCTCCCACGCCCAAAGAGCCAGCAGGGAAAACTATGCCTTGTTCTAAAGCTCTTTGGGAACCGCTTGCGTAGCCCCACAGACCTGGGGGCTGCATGCTTTCCTGGTGCCTTCAGCCTCAAAACCACCCTTTCCCACATGGCGCCAAGCCAGGCCCAAAAATGGCCATATGTCTGGAGACTGGTCCCACGCCCAAAGAGCCAGCAGGGAAAACTATGCCTTGTTCTAAAGCTCTTTGGGAACCGCTTGCGTAGCCCCACAGACCTGGGGGCTGCAGGCTTTCCTGCTGCCTTCAGCCTCAAAAGCACGCTTTCCCACTTGGCGCCGCGCCAGGCCCCAAAATGGCCATATGTCTGGAGGTTGGTCCCACGCCCAAAGAGCCAGCAGGGAAAACTATGCCTTGTTCTAAAGCTCTTTGGGAATCGCTTGCGTAGCCCCACACACCTGGGGGCTGCAGACTTTCCTGCTGCCTTCAGCCTCAAAACCAACCTTTCCTACTTGGCGCTCCGCCAGGCATAAAAATGGCCATATGTCTGGAAATTGGTCCCAATCCTAAAGAGGCAGCAGGGAAAACTATGCCTTGTTCTAAAGCTCTTTGGGAACCGCTTGCGTAGCCCCACACACCTGGGGGCTGCAGGCTTTTCTCTCGCTTTCAGCCTCAAAACCACCCTTTTCAACATGGCGCCACGCCAGGCCCAAAAATGGCCATATGTCTGGAGACTGGTCCCACGCCCAAAGAGCCAGCAGGGAAAACTATGCCTTGTTCTAAAGCTCTTTGGGAACCGCTTGCGTAGCCCCACACACCTGGGGGCTGCAAGCTTTCCTGCTGCCTTCATCCTCAAAACCACCCTTTCCCACTTGGCCCCACGCCAGGCACAAAAATGGCCATATCTCTGGAGACCGCTCCCACGCCCAAAGAGCCAGCAGGGAAAACTATGCCTTGTTCTAAAGCTCTTTGGGAACCGCTTGCGTAGCCCCAGACATACTGGGGGCTGCAGGCTTTTCTCGCGGTTTCAGCCTCAAAACCACCCTTTCCCACTTGGCGCTGCGCCAGGCCCAAAAATGGCCATATGTCTGGAGACTGGTCCCACGCCCAAAGAGCCAGCAGGGAAAACTATGCCTTGTTCTAACGCCCTTTGGGAACCGCTTGCGTGGCCCCACAGACCTGCGGGCTGCAGGATTTCCTGCTGCCTTCAGCCTCAAAACCACCCTTTCCCACTTGGCCCCGCGCCAGGCACAAAAATGGCCATATGTATGGAGGTTGGTCCCACGCCCAAAGAGCCAGCAGGAAAAACTATGCCTTGTTCTAAAGCTCTTTGGGAACCGCTTGCGTAGCCCCACAGACCTGTGGGCTGCAGGCTTTCCTGCTGCCTTCAGCCTCAAAACCACCCTTTCTCACTTGGCCCCGCGCCAGGCCCAAAAATGGCCATATATCTGGAGACTGGTCCCACGCCCAAAGAGCCAGCAGGGAAAACTATGCTTTGTTCTAAAGCTCTTTGGGAACCGCTTGCGTAGCCCCACACACCTGGGGGCTGCAGGCTTTCCTGCTGCCTTCAGCCTCAAAACCACCCTTTCCCACTTGGCGCTCCGCCAGGCACAAAAATGGCCATATGTCTGGAAGTTGGTCCCACGCCCAAAGAGCCAGCAGGGAAATCTATGCCTTGTTCTATAGCTCTTTGGGAACGGCTTGCGTAGCACCACACACCTGGGGGCTGCAGGCTTTCCTGCTGCCTTCAGACTCAAAACCACCCTTTCCCACTTGGCATCGTGACAGGCCCAAAAATGGCCATATTTCTGGAGACTGGTCCCATGCCCAAAGAGCCAGCAGGGAAAACTATGCCTTGTTCTAAAGCTCTTTGGGAATCGCTTGCGTAGCCCCACACACCTGGGGGCTGCAGACTTTCCTGCTGCCTTCAGCCTCAAAACCACCCTTTCCTACTTGGCGCTCCGCCAGGCATAAAAATGGCCATATGTCTGGAAATTGGTCCCAAGCCTAAGAGGCAGCAGGGAAAACTATGCCTTGTTCTAAAGCTCTTTGGGAACCGCTTGCGTAGCCCCACACACCTGGGGGCTGCAGGCTTTCCTGCTGCCTTCAACCTCAAAAGCACCCTTTTCCACATGGCGTCACGCCAGGCACAAAAATGGCCATATGTCTGGAGGTTGGTCCCACGCCCAAAGAGCCAGCAGGGAAAACTATGCCTTGTTCTAAAGCTCTTTGGGAACCGCTTGCGTAGCCCCACACACCTGGGGGCTGCAGGCTTTCCTGCTCCCTTCAGCCTCAAAACCACCCTTTCCCACTTGGCCCCGCGCCAGGCACAAAAATGGCCATATGTATGGAGGTTGGTCCCACGCCCAAAGAGCCAGCAGGGAAAACTATGCCTTGTTCTAAAGCTCTTTGGGAACGGATTGCGTAGCCTCACAGACCTGTGGGCTGCATGCTTTCCTGCTGCCTTCAGCCTCAAAACCACCCTTTCCCACATGGCGCCAAGCCAGGCCCAAAAATGGCCATATGTCTGGAGACTGGTCCCACGCCCAAAGAGCCAGCAGGGAAAACTATGCCTTGTTCTAAAGCTCTTTGGGAATCGCTTGCGTAGCCCCACACACCTGGGGGCTGCAGGCTTTCCTGCTGCCTTCAGCCTCAAAAGAACCCTTTCCCACTTGGTGCCGCGCCAGGCCCAAAAATGGCCATATGTCTGAAGATTGGTCCCACGCCCAAAGAGCCAGCAGGGAAAACTATGCCTTGTTCTAAAGGTCTTTGGGAACCACTTGCGTAGCCCCACACAAACTGGGGCGGGCAGGCTTTCCTGCTCTCTTCAGCCTCAAAAGCACGCTTTCCCACTTGGCGCCGCGCCAGGCCCAAAAATGGCAATATGTCTGGAGACTGGTCCCACGCCCAAAGAGCCAGCAGGGAAAACTATGCCTTGTTCTAAAGCTCTTTGGGAATCGCTTGCGTAGCCCCACACACCTGGGGGCTGCAGGCTTTCCTGCTCCCTTCAGCCTCAAAACCACCCTTTCCCACTTGGCCCCGCGCCAGGCACAAAAATGGCCATATGTATGGAGGTTGGTCCCACGCCCAAAGAGCCAGCAGGGAAAACTATGCCTTGTTCTAAAGCTCTTTGGGAACCGCTTGCGTAGCCCCACACACCTGGGGGCTTCATGCTTTCCTGGTGCCTTCAGCCTCAAAACCACCCTTTCCCACATGGCGCCAAGCCAGGCCCAAAAATGGCCATATGTCTGGAGACTGGTCCCACGCCCAAAGAGCCAGCAGGGAAAACTATGCCTTGTTCTAAAGCTCTTTGGGAACCGCTTGCGTAGCCCCACACACCTGGGGGCTGCAGGCTTTCCTGCTGCCTTCAACCTCAAAAGCACCCTTTTCCACATGGCGTCACGCCAGGCACAAAAATGGCCATATGTCTGGAGACTGGTCCCACGCCCAAAGAGCCAGCAGGGAAAACTATGCCTTGTTCTAAAGCTCTTTGGGAACCGCTTGCGTAGCCCCACACACCTGGGGGCTGCAGGCTTTCCTGCTCCCTTCAGCCTCAAAACCAACCTTTCCCACTTGGCCCCGCGCCAGGCACAAAAATGGCCATATGTATGGAGGTTGGTCCCACGCCCAAAGAGCCAGCACGGAAAACTATGCCTTGTTCTAAAGCTCTTTGGGAACGGATTGCGTAGCCTCACAGACCTGTGGGCTGCATGCTTTCCTGCTGCCTTCAGCCTCAAAACCACCCTTTCCCACATGGCGCCAAGCCAGGCCCAAAAATGGCCATATGTCTGGAGACTGGTCCCACGCCCAAAGAGCCAGCAGGGAAAACTATGCCTTGTTCTAAAGCTCTTTGGGAATCGCTTGCGTAGCCCCACACACCTGGGGGCTGCAGGCTTTCCTGCTCCCTTCAGCCTCAAAACCACCCTTTTCCACTTGGCCCCGCGCCAGGCACAAAAATGGCCATATGTATGGAGACTGCTCCCACGCCCAAAGAGCCAGCAGGGAAAACTATGCCTTGTTCTAAAGCTCTTTGGGAACCGCTTGCGTAGCCCCACAGACCTGGGGGCTGCATGCTTTCCTGGTGCCTTCAGCCTCAAAACCACCCTTTCCCACATGGCGCCAAGCCAGGCCCAAAAATGGCCATATGTCTGGAGACTGGTCCCACGCCCAAAGAGCCAGCAGGGAAAACTATGCCTTGTTCTAAAGCTCTTTGGGAACCGCTTGCGTAGCCCCACAGACCTGGGGGCTGCAGGCTTTCCTGCTGCCTTCAACCTCAGAAGCACCCTTTTCCACATGGCGTCACTCCAGGCACAAAAATGGCCATATGTCTGGAGACTGGTCCCACGCCCAAAGAGCCAGCAGGGAAAACTATGCCTTCTTCTAAAGCTCTTTGGGAACCGCTTGCGTAGCCCCACAGACCTGGGGGCTGCAGGCTTTCCTTCTCTCTTGAGCCTCAAAAGAACCCTTTCCCACTTGGCGCTGCGCCAGGCCCAAAAATGGCCATATGTCTGGAGGTTGGTCCCACGCCCAAAGAGCCAGCAGGGAAAACTATGCCTTGTTCTAAAGCTCTTTGGGAACCGCTTGCGTAGCCCCACACACCTGGGGGCTGCAGGCTTTCCTGCTCCCTTCAGCCTCAAAACCAACCTTTCCCACTTGGCCCCGCGCCAGGCACAAAAATGGCCATATGTATGGAGGTTGGTCCCACGCCCAAAGAGCCAGCACGGAAAACTATGCCTTGTTCTAAAGCTCTTTGGGAACGGATTGCGTAGCCTCACAGACCTGTGGGCTGCATGCTTTCCTGCTGCCTTCAGCCTCAAAACCACCCTTTCCCACATGGCGCCAAGCCAGGCCCAAAAATGGCCATATGTCTGGAGACTGGTCCCACGCCCAAAGAGCCAGCAGGGAAAACTATGCCTTGTTCTAAAGCTCTTTGGGAATCGCTTGCGTAGCCCCACACACCTGGGGGCTGCAGGCTTTCCTGCTCCCTTCAGCCTCAAAACCACCCTTTTCCACTTGGCCCCGCGCCAGGCACAAAAATGGCCATATGTATGGAGACTGCTCCCACGCCCAAAGAGCCAGCAGGGAAAACTATGCCTTGTTCTAAAGCTCTTTGGGAACCGCTTGCGTAGCCCCACAGACCTGGGGGCTGCATGCTTTCCTGGTGCCTTCAGCCTCAAAACCACCCTTTCCCACATGGCGCCAAGCCAGGCCCAAAAATGGCCATATGTCTGGAGACTGGTCCCACGCCCAAAGAGCCAGCAGGGAAAACTATGCCTTGTTCTAAAGCTCTTTGGGAACCGCTTGCGTAGCCCCACACACCTGGGGGCTGCAGGCTTTCCTGCTGCCTTCAACCTCAGAAGCACCCTTTTCCACATGGCGTCACTCCAGGCACAAAAATGGCCATATGTCTGGAGACTGGTCCCACGCCCAAAGAGCCAGCAGGGAAAACTATGCCTTCTTCTAAAGCTCTTTGGGAACCGCTTGCGTAGCCCCACAGACCTGGGGGCTGCAGGCTTTCCTTCTCTCTTGAGCCTCAAAAGAACCCTTTCCCACTTGGCGCTGCGCCAGGCCCAAAAATGGCCATATGTCTGGAGGTTGGTCCCACGCCCAAAGAGCCAGCAGGGAAAACTATGCCTTGTTCTAAAGCTCTTTGGGAACCGCTTGCGTAGCCACACACACCTGGGGGCTGCAGGCTTTCCTGCTGCCTTCAGCCTCAAAAGCACGCTTTCCCACTTGGCGCCGCGCCAGGCCCAAAAATGGCCATATGTCTGGAGGTTGGTCCCACGCCCAAAGAGCCAGCAGGGAAAACTATGCCTTGTTCTAAAGCTCTTTGGGAATCGCTTGCGTAGCCCCACACACCTGGGGGCTGCAGACGTTCCTGCTGCCTTCAGCCTCAAAACCAACCTTTCCTACTTGGCGCTCCGCCAGGCATAAAAATGGCCATATGTCTGGAAATTGGTCCCAATCCTAAAGAGGCAGCAGGGAAAACTATGCCTTGTTCTAAAGCTCTTTGGGAACCGCTTGCGTAGCCCCACACACCTGGGGGCTGCAGGCTTTTCTCTCGCTTTCAGCCTCAAAACCACCCTTTTCAACATGGCGCCACGCCAGGCACAAAAATGGCCATATGTCTGGAGACTGGTCCCACGCCCAAAGAGCCAGCAGGGAAAACTATGCCTTGTTCTAAAGCTCTTTGGGAACCGCTTGCGTAGCCCCACACACCTGGGGGCTGCAGGCTTTCCTGCTGCCTTCAGCCTCAAAACCACCCTTTCCCACTTGGCCCCACGCCAGGCACAAAAATGGCCATATCTCTGGAGACCGCTCCCACGCCCAAAGAGCCAGCAGGGAAAACTATGCCTTGTTCTAAAGCTCTTTGGGAACCGCTTGCGTAGCCCCAGACATACTGGGGGCTGCAGGCTTTTCTCGCGGTTTCAGCCTCAAAACCACCCTTTCCCACTTGGCGCTGCGCCAGGCCCAAAAATGGCCATATGTCTGGAGACTGGTCCCACGCCCAAAGAGCCAGCAGGGAAAACTATGCCTTGTTCTAAAGCCCTTTGGGAACCGCTTGCGTGGCCCCACAGACCTGCGGGCTGCAGGATTTCCTGCTGCCTTCAGCCTCAAAACCACCCTTTCCCACTTGGCCCCGCGCCAGGCACAAAAATGGCCATATGTATGGAGGTTGGTCCCACGCCCAAAGAGCCAGCAGGAAAAACTATGCCTTGTTCTAAAGCTCTTTGGGAACGGATTGCGTAGCCCCACAGACCTGTGGGCTGCAGGCTTTCCTGCTGCCTTCAGCCTCAAAACCACCCTTTCCCACTTGGCCCCGCGCCAGGCCCAAAAATGGCCATATATCTGGAGACTGGTCCCACGCCCAAAGAGCCAGCAGGGAAAATTATGCTTTGTTCTAAAGCTCTTTGCGAACCGCTTGCGTAGCCCCACACACCTGGGGGCTGCAGGCTTTCCTGCTGCCTTCAGCCTCAAAACCACCCTTTCCCACTTGGCGCTCCGCCAGGCACAAAAATGGCCATATGTCTGGAAGTTGGTCCCACGCCCAAAGAGCCAGCAGGGAAATCTATGCCTTGTTCTATAGCTCTTTGGGAACGGCTTGCGTAGCACCACACACCTGGGGGCTGCAGGCTTTCCTGCTGCCTTCAGACTCAAAACCACCCTTTCCCACTTGGCATCGTGACAGGCCCAAAAATGGCCATATTTCTGGAGACTGGTCCCACGCCCAAAGAGCCAGCAGGGAAAACTATGCCTTGTTCTAAAGCTCTTTGGGAACCGCTTGCGTGGCCCCACACAGCTAGGGGCTGCAGGCTTTCCTGCTGCCTTCAGCCTCAAACCCACCTTTCCCACATGGCGTCACGCCAGGCACAAAAATGGCCATATGTCTGGAGACTGGTCCCACGCCCAAAGAGCCAGCAGGGAAAATTATGCCTTGTTCTAAAGCTCTTTGGGAACCGCTTGCGTAGCCCCACACACCTGGGGGCTGCAGGCTTTCCTGCTCTCTTCAGCCTCAAAAGCACGCTTTCCCACTTGGTGCCGCGCCAGGCCCAAAAATGGCCATATGTCTGGAGACTGGTCCCACGCCCCAAGAGCCAGCAGGGAAAACTATGCCTTGTTCTAAAGCTCTCTGGGAATCGCTTGCGTAGCCCCACACACCTGGGGGCTGCAGGCTTTCCTGCTGCCTTCAGCCTCAAAACCACCCTTTCCTACTTGGCGCTCCGCCAGGCATAAAACTGGCCATATGTCTGGAAATTGGTCCCACGCCTAAAGAGGCAGCAGGGAAAACTATGCCTTGTTCTAAAGCTCTTTGGGAACCGCTTGCGTAGCCCCACACACCTGGGGGCTGCAGGCTTTCCTGCTCTCTTCAGCCTCAAAAGAACCCTTTCCCACTTGGCTCCGCGCCAGGCACAAAAATGGCCATATGTCTGAAGATTGGTCCCACGCCCAAAGAGCCAGCAGGGAAAACTATGCCTTGTTCTAAAGCTCTTTGGGAACCGCTTGCGTAGCCCCACAGACCTGGGGGCTGCAGGCTTTCCTGCTCTCTTCAGCCTCAAAACCACCCTTTCCCACTTGGCGCTCCGCCAGGCCCAAAAATGGCCATATGTCTGGAGACTGGTCCCACGCCCAAAGAGCCAGCAGGGAAAACTATGCCTTGTTCTATAGCTCTTTGGGAACGGCTTGCGTAGCCCCACACACCTGGGGGCTGCAGGCTTTCCTGCTGCCTTCAGACTCAAAACCACCCTTTCCCACTTGGCATCGTGCCAGGCACAAAAATGGCCATATTTCTGGAGACTGGTCCCTTTTCCAAAGAGCCAGCAGGGAAAACTATGCCTTGTTCTAAAGCTCTTTGGGAACCGCTTGCGTGGCCCCACACACCTGGGGGCTCTAGGCTTTCCTGCTGCCTTCAGACTCAAAACCACCTTTCCCACATGGCGTCACGCCAGGCACAAAAATGGCCATATGTCTGAAGATTGGTCCCACGCCCAAAGAGCCAGCAGGGAAAACTATGCCTTGTTCTAAAGGTCTTTGGGAACCACTTGCGTAGCCCCACAGACCTGGGGGCTGCAGGTTTTCCTGCTCTCTTCAGCCTCAAAAGCACGCTTTCCCACTTGGCGCCGCGCCAGGCCCAAAAATGGCCATATGTCTGGAGACTGGTCCCACGCCCAAAGAGCCAGCAGGGAAAACTATGCCTTGTTCTAAAGCTCTTTGGGAATCGCTTGCGTAGCCCCACACACCTGGGGGCTGCAGGCTTTCCTGCTGCCTTCAGCCTCAAAACCACCCTTTCCTATTTGGCGCTCCGCCAGGCATAAAACTGGCCATATGTCTGGAAATTGGTCACACGCCTAAAGAGGCATCAGGGAAAATTATGCCGTGTTCTAAAGCTCTTTGGGAACCACTTGCGTAGCCCCACACACCTGGGGGCTGCAGGCTTTCCTGCTCTCTTCAGCCTCAAAAGCACGCTTTCCCACTTGGCGCCGCGCCACGCCCAAAAATGGCCATATGTCTGGAGACTGGTCCCACGCCCCAAGAGCCAGCAGGGAAAACTATGCCTTGTTCTAAAGCTCTTTGGGAATCGCTTGCGTAGCCCCACACACCTGGGGGCTGCAGGTTTTTCCTGCTGCCTTCAGCCTCAAAACCACCCTTTTCCACATGGCGTCACGCCAGGCACAAAAATGGCCATATGTCTGGAGGTTGGTCCCACGCCCAAAGAGCCAGCAGGGAAAACTATGCCTTGTTCTAAAGCTCTTTGGGAACCGCTTGCGTAGCCCCACACACCTGGGGGCTGCAGGCTTTCCTGCTCTCTTCAGTCTCAAAAGAACCCTTTCCCACTTGGCGACGCGCCAGGCCCAAAAATAGCCATATGTCTGGAGATTGGTCCCACGCCCAAAGAGCCAGCAGGGAAAACTATGCCTTGTTCTAAAGCTCTTTGGGAACGGCTTGCGTAGCCACACACACTTGGGGGCTGCAGGCTTTCCTGCTGCCTTCAGCCTCAAAACAACCCTTTCCCACTTGGCGCTGCGCCAGGCCCAAAAATGGCCATATGTCTGGAGGTTGGTCCCACGCCCAAAGAGCCAGCAGGGAAAACTATGCCTTGTTCTATAGCTCTTTGGGAACGGCTTGCGTAGCCCCACACACCTGGGGGCTGCAGGCTTTCCTGCTGCCTTCAGACTCAAAACCACCCTTTCCCACTTGGCATCGTGCCAGGCACAAAAATGGCCATATTTCTGGAGACTGGTCCCTTTCCCAAACAGCCAGCAGGAAAAACTATGCCTTGTTCTAAAGCTCTTTGGGAACCGCTTGCGTGGCCCCACACACCTGGGGGCTGCAGGCTTTCCTGCTGCCTTCAGACTCAAAACCACCCTTTCCCACTTGGCCCCACGCCAGGCACAAAAATGGCCATATGTCTGAAGATTGGTCCCACGCCCAAAGAGCCAGCAGGGAAAACTATGCCTTGTTCTAAAGCTCTTTGGGAACCGCTTGCGTAGCCCCACACACCTGGGGGCTGCAGGCTTTCCTGCTCTCTTCAGCCTCAAAAGAACCCTTTCCCACTTGGCGACGCGCCAGGCACAAAAATGGCCATATGTCTGGAGATTGGTCCCACGCCCAAAGAGCCAGCAGGGAAAACTATGCCTTGTTCTAAAGCTCTTTGGGAACGGCTTGCGTAGCCACACACACTTGGGGGCTGCAGGCTTTCCTGCTGCCTTCAGCCTCAAAACAACCCTTTCCCACTTGGCCCCGCGCCAGGCCCAAAAATGGCCATATGTCTGGAGACTGATCCCACGCCCAAAGAGCCAGCAGGGAAAACTATGCCTTGTTCTAAAGCTCTTTGGGAACCGCTTGCGTAGCCCCACACACCTGGGGGCTGCAGGCTTTTCTCTCGCTTTCAGCCTCAAAAGCACCCTTTTCAACATGGCGCCACGCCAGGCACAAAAATGGCCATATGTCTGGAGACTGGTCCCACGCCCAAAGAGCCAGCAGGGAAAACTATGCCTTGTTCTAAAGCTCTTTGGGAACCGCTTGCGTGGCCCCACACACCTGGGGGCTGCAGGCTTTCCTGCTGCCGTCAGCCTCAAAACCACCTTTCCCACATGGCGTCACGCCATGCACAAAAATGGCCATATGTCTGGAGGTTGGTCCCACGCCCAAAGAGCCAGCAGGGAAAACTATGCCTTGTTCTAAAGCTCTTTGGGAAACGCTTGCGTAGCCCCACACACCTGGGGGCTGCAGGCTTTCCTGCTGCCTTCAGCCTGAAAAGAACCCTTTCCCACTTGGCGCCGCGCCAGGCCCAAAAATGGCCATATGTCTGAAGATTGGTCCCACGCCCAAAGAGCCAGCAGGGAAAACTATGCCTTGTTCTAAAGGTCTTTGGGAACCACTTGCGTAGCCCCACACACCTGGGGGCTGCAGGCTTTCCTGCTCTCTTCAGCCTCAAAAGCACGCTTTCCCACTTGGCGCCGCGCCAGGCACAAAAATGGCCATATGTCTGGAGACTGGTCCCACGCCCAAAGAGCCAGCAGGAAAAACTATGCCTTGTTCTAAAGCTCTTTGGGAACCGCTTGCGTGGCCCCTCACACCTGGGGGCTGCAGGCTTTCCTGCTGCCTTCAGCCTCAAAACCACCCTTTCCTACTTGGCGCCACGCCAGGCCCAAAAATGGACATATGTCTGGAGACTGGTCCCACGCCCAAAGAGCCAGCAGGGAAAACTATGCCTTGTTCTAAAGCTATTTGGGAACCGCTTGCGTAGCCCCACAGAAACTGGGGGCTGCAGGCTTTTCTCGCGCTTTCAGCCTCAAAACCACCCTTTCCCACTTGGCATCGCGCCAGGCAGAAAAATGGCCATATGTCTGAAGATTGGTCCCACGCCCAAAGAGCCAGCAGGGAAAACTATGCCTTGTTCTAAAGGTTTTTGGGAACCACTTGCGTAGCCCCACAGACCTGGGGGCTGCAGGCTTTCCTGCTCTCTTCTGCCTCAAAAGCACGCTTTCCCTCTTGGCGCCGCGCCAGGCCCAAAAATGGCCATATGTCTGGAGACTGGTCCCACGCCCAAAGAGCCAGCAGGGAAAACTATGCCTTGTTCTAAAGCTCTTTGGGAATCGCTTGCGTAGCCCCACACACCTGGGGGCTGCAGGCTTTCCTGCTGCCTTCAGCCTCAAAACCACCCTTTCCTATTTGGCGCTCCGCCAGGCATAAAACTGGCCATATGTCTGGAAATTGGTCCCACGCCTAAAGAGGCAGCAGGGAAAATTATGCCATGTTCTAAAGCTCTTTGGGAACCACTTGCGTAGCCCCACACACCTGGGGGCTGCAGGCTTTCCTGCTCTCTTCAGCCTCAAAAGCACGCTTTCCCACTTGGCGCCGCGCCACGCCCAAAAATGGCCATATGTCTGGAGACTGGTCCCACGCCCAAAGAGCCAGCAGGGAAAACTATGCCTTGTTCTAAAGCTCTTTGGGAATCGCTTGCGTAGCCCCACACACCTGGGGGCTGCAGGCTTTCCTGCTGCCTTCAGCCTCAAAACCACCCTTTTCCACATGGCGTCACGCCAGGCACAAAAATGGCCATATGTCTGGACGTTGGTCCCACGCCCAAAGAGCCAGCAGGGAAAACTATGCCTTGTTCTAAAGCTCTTTGGGAACCGCTTGCGTAGCCCCACACACCTGGGGGCTGCAGGCTTTCCTGCTGCCTTCAGCCTCAAAAGCACGCTTTCCCACTTGGCATCGCGCCAGGCCCAGAAATGGCCATATGTCTGGAGATTGGTCCCACGCCGAAAGAGCCAGCAGGGAAAACTATGCCTTGTTCTAAAGCTCTTTGGGAACCGCTTGCGTAGCCCCACACACCTGGGGGCTGCAGGCTTTCCTGCTCTCTTCAGCCTCAAAAGAACCCTTTCCGACTTGGCGACGCGCCAGGCACAAAAATGGCCATATGTCTGGAGATTGGTCCCACGCCCAAAGAGCCAGCAGGGAAAACTATGCCTTGTTCTAAAGCTCTTTGGGAACCGCTTGCGTAGCCCCACACACCTGGGGGCTGCAGGCTTTCCTGCTGCCTTCAGCCTCAAAACCACCCTTTCCCACACTGCGTCACGCCAGGCACAAAAATGGCCATATGTCTGGAGGTTGGTCCCACGCCCAAAGAGCCAGCAGGGAAAACTATGCCTTGTTCTAAAGCTCTTTGGGAACCGCTTGCGTAGCCCCACACACCTGGGGGCTGCAGGCTTTCCTGCTGCCTTCAACCTCAAAAGCACCCTTTCCCACTTGGCGCCACGCCAGGCCCAAAAATGGCCATATGTCTGGAGACTGGTCCCACGCCCAAAGAGCCAGCAGGGAAAACTATGCCTTGTTCTAAAGCTATTTGGGAACCGCTTGCGTAGCCCCACAGAAACTGGGGGCTGCAGGCTTTTCTCGCGCTTTCAGCCTCAAAACCACCCTTTCCAACTTGGCGCTGCGCCAGGCCCGAAAATGGCCATATGTCTGGAGGTTGGTCCCACGCCCAAAGAGCTAGCAGGGAAAACTATGCCTTGTTCTAAAGCTCTTTGGGAACCGCTAGCGTAGCCCCACACAAACTGGGGGCTGCAGGCTTTCATGCTGCCTTCAGCCTCAAAACCACCCTTTCCCACATGGCGTCACGCCAGGCCCAAAAATGGCCATATGTCTGGAGACTGGTCCCACGCCCAAAGAGCCAGCAGGGAAAACTATGCCTTGTTCTAAAGCTCTTTGGGAACCGCTTGCGTAACCCCACAGACCTGGGGGCTGCAGGCTTTCCTGCTGCCTTCAGCCTCAAAACCACCCTTTTCCACATGGCGTCACGCCAGGCACAGAAATGGCCATATGTCTGGAGGTTGGTCCCACGCCCAAAGAGCCAGCAGGGAAAACTATGCCTTGTTCTAAAGCTCTTTGGGAACCGCTTGCGTAGCCCCACACACCTGGGGGCTGCAGGCTTTCCTGCTGCCTCCAACCTCAGAAGCACCCTTTTCCACATGGCGTCACGCCAGGCCCAAAAATGGCCATATGTCTGGAGGTTGGTCCCACGCCCAAAGAGCCAGCAGGGAAAACTATGCCTTGTTCTAAAGCTCTTTGGGAACCGCTTGCGTAGCCCCACACACCTGGGGGCTGCAGGCTTTCCTGCTCTCTTCAGCCTCAAAACCACCCTTTCCCACTTGGCATCGCGCCAGGCCCAGAAATGGCCATATGTCTGGATATTGGTCCCACGCCCAAAGAGCCAGCAGGGAAAACTATGCCTTGTTCTAAAGCTCTTTGGGAACCGCTTGCGTAGCCCCACACACCTGGGGGCTGCAGGCTTTCCTGCTGCCTTCAGCCTCAAAACAACCCTTTCCCACTTGGCGCTGCGCCAGGCCCAAAAATGGCCATATGTCTGGAGACTGGTCCCACGCCCAAAGAGCCAGCAGGGAAAACTATGCCTTGTTCTAAAGCTCTTTGGGAACCGCTTGCGTAGCCCCACACACCTGGGGGCTGCAGGCTTTTCTCTCGCTTTCAGCCTCAAAACCACCCTTTTCAACATGGCGCCACGCCAGGTACAAAAATGGCCATATGTCTGGAGTTTGGTCCCACGCCCAAAGAGCCAGCAGGGAAAACTATGCCTTGTTCTAAAGCTCTTTGGGAACCGCTTGCGTAGCCCCACACACCTGCGGGCTGCAGGCTTTCCTGCTGCCTTCAGCCTCAAAACCACCCTTTCCCACTTGGCGCCTCGCCAGGCCCAAAAATGGCCATATGTCTGGAAGTTGGTCCCACGCCCAAGAGCCAGCAGGGAAAACTATGCCTTGTTCTAAAGCTCTTTGGGAACCGCTTGCGTAGCCCCAGACACCTGGGGGCTGCAGGCTTTCCTGCTGCCTTCAGCCTCAAAACCACCCTTTCCCACTTGGCGTCACGCCAGGCACAAAAATGGCCATATGTCTGGAGGTTGGTCCCACGCCCAAAGAGCCAGCAGGGAAAACTATGCCTTGTTCTAAAGCTCTTTGGGAACCGCTTGCGTAGCCCCACACACCTGGGGGCTGCAGGCTTTTCTCGCGCTTTCAGCCTCAAACCCACCCTTTTCCACATGGCGTCACGCCAGACACAAAAATGGCCATATGTCTGGAGGTTGGTCCCACGCCCAAAGAGCCAGCAGGGAAAACTATGCCTTGTTCTAAAGCTCTTTGGGAACCGCTTGCGTAGCCCCACAGACCTGGGGGCTGCAGGCTTTCCTGCTGCCTTCAGCCTCAAAACCACCCTTTCCCACATGGCGTCACGCCAGGCACAAAAATGGCCATATGTCTGGAGACTGGTCCCACGCCCAAAGAGCCATCAGGGAAAACTATGCCTTGTTCTAAAGCTCTTTGGGAACCTCTTGCGTAGCCCCACACACCTGTAGGCTGCAGGCTTTCCTGCTGCCTTCAGCCTCCAAACCACCTTTTCCCACTTGGCCCCGCGCCAGGCCAAAAAATGGCCATATGTCTGGAGATTGGTTCCACGCACAAAGAGCCAGCAGGGAAAACTATGCCTTGTTCTAAAGCTCTTTGGGAACCGCTTGCGTAGCCCCACACACCTGGGGGCTGCAAGCTTTCCTGCAGCCTTCAGACTCAAAACCACCCTTTCCCACTTGGCATCGCGCCAGGACCAAAAATGGCCATATATCTGGAGACTGGTCCCACGCCCAAAGAGCCAGCAGGGAAAATTATGCCTTGTTCTAAAGCTCTTTGGGAACCGCTTGCGTGGCCCCACACGCCTGGGGGCTGCAGGCTTTCCTGCTCTCTTCAGCGTCAAAAGCACCCTTTCCCACTTGGCGCCGCGCCAGGCCCAAAAATGGCCATATGTCTGGAAACTGGTCCCACGCCCCAAGAGCCAGCAGGGAAAACTATGCCTTGTTCTAAAGCTCTTTGGGAACCGCTTGCGTAGCCCCACACACCTGGGGGCTGCAGGCTTTCTTCTGCCTTCAGCCTCAAAACCACCCTTTCCCACTTGGCGTCACGCCAGGCCCAAAAATGGCCATATATCTGGAGACTGGTCCCACGCCCAAAAAGCCAGCAGGGAAAACTATGCCTTGTTCTAAAGCTCTTTGGGAACCGCTTGCGTAGCCCCACACACCTGGTGGCTGCAGGCTTTTCTTGCGTTTTCATCCTCAAAACCACCCTTTTCCACATGGCGTCACGCCAGGCACAAAAATGGCCATATGTCTGGAGGTTGGTCCCACGCCCAAAGAGCCAGCAGGGAAAACTATGCCTTGTTCTAAAGCTCTTTGGGAACCGCTTGCGTAGCCCCACACACCTGGGGGCTGCAGGCTTTCCTGCTGCCTTCAGCCTCAAAACCACCCTTTCCCACTTGGCGCCACGACAGGCACAAAAATGGCCATATGTCTGGAGACTGGTCCCACGCCCAAAGAGCCATCAGGGAAAACTATGGCCTTGTTCTAAAGCTCTTTGGGAACCTCTTGCGTAGCCCCACAGACCTGTAGGCTGCAGGCTTTCCTGCTGCCTTCAGCCTCCAAACCACCTTTTCCCACTTGGCCCCGCGCCAGGCCCAAAAATGGCCATATGTCTGGAGACTGGTCCCACGCCCAAGAGCCAGCAGGGAAAACTATGCCTTGTTCTAAAGCTCTTTGGGAACCGCTTGCGTAGCCCCACACACCTGGGGGCTGCAGGCTTTCCTGCTCTCTTCAGCCTCAAAAGCACGCTTTCCCACTTGGCATCGCGCCAGGCCCAGAAATGGCCATATGTCTGGAGATTGGTCCCACGCCGAAAGAGCCAGCAGGGAAAAACTATGCCTTGTTCTAAAGCTCTTTGGGAACCGCTTGCGTAGCCCCACACACCTGGGGCTGCAGGCTTTCCTGCTCTCTTCAGCCTCAAAAACCACCCCCTTTCCCACTTGGCGACGCGCCAGGCACAAAAATGGCCATATGTCTGGAGATTGGTCCCACGCCCAAAGAGCCAGCAGGGAAAACTATGCCTTGTTCTAAAGCTCTTTGGGAACCGCTTGCGTAGCCCCACACACCTGGGGGCTGCAGGCTTTCCTGCTGCCTTCAGCCTCAAAACCACCCTTTCCCACACTGCGTCACGCCAGGCACAAAAATGGCCATATGTCTGGAGGTTGGTCCCCACGCCGAAAGAGCCAGCAGGGAAAACTATGCCTTGTTCTAAAGCTCTTTGGGAACCGCTTGCGTAGCCCCACACACCTGGGGGCTGCAGGCTTTCCTGCTGCCTTCAGCCTCAAAACCACCCTTTCCCACACTGCGTCACGCCAGGCACAAAAATGGCCATATGTCTGGAGGTTGGTCCCACGCCCAAAGAGCCAGCAGGGAAAACTATGCCTTGTTCTAAAGCTCTTTGGGAACCGCTTGCGTAGCCCCACAGACCTGGGGGCTGCACGCTTTCCTGCTGCCTCCAACCTCAGAAGCACCCTTTTCCACATGGCGTCACGCCAGGCACAAAAATGGCCATATGTCTGGAGGTTGGTCCACGCCCAAAGAGCCAGCAGGGAAAACTATGCCTTGTTCTAAAGCTCTTTGGGAACCGCTTGCGTAGCCCCACACACCTGGGGGCTGCAGGCTTTCCTGCTCTCTTCAGCCTCAAAAGCACGCTTTCCCACTTGCATCGCGCCAGGCCCAGAAATGGCCATATGTCTGGAGATTGGTCCCACCGCCCAAAGAGCCAGCAGGGAAAACTATGCCTTGTTCTAAAGCTCTTTGGGAACCGCTTGCGTTAATATTCCTAGCCCACACACCTGGGGGCTGCAGGCTTTCCTGCTCTCTTCAGCCTCAAAAGAACCCTTTCCGACTTGGCGACGCGCCAGGGCACAAAAATGGCCATATGTCTGGAGATTGGTCCCACGCCCAAAGAGCCAGCAGGGAAAACTATGCCTTGTTCTAAAGCTCTTTGGGAACCGCTTGCGTAGCCCCACACACCTGGGGGCTGCAGGCTTTCCTGCTGCCTTCAGCCTCAAAACCACCCTTTCCCACACTGCGGTCACGCCAGGCACAAAAATGGCCATATGTCTGGAGACTGGTCCCCACGCCCAAAGAGCCAGCAGGGAAAACTATGCCTTGTTCTAAAGCTATTTGGGAACCGCTTGCGTAGCCCCACAGAAACTGGGGGCTGCAGGCTTTTCTCGCGCTTTCAGCCTCAAAACCACCCTTTCCAACTTGGCGCTGCGCCAGGCCCGAAAATGGCCATATGTCTGGAGGTTGGTCCCACGCCCAAAGAGCTAGCAGGGAAAATTATGCCTTGTTCTAAAGCTCTTTGGGAACCGCTTGCGTAGCCCCACACACCTGGGGGCTGCAGGCTTTCCTGCTGCCTTCAACCTCAAAAGCACCCTTTCCCACTTGGCGCCACGCCAGGCCCAAAAATGGCCATATGTCTGGAGACTGGTCCCACGCCCAAAGAGCCAGCAGGGAAAACTATGCCTTGTTCTAAAGCTCTTTGGGAAACCGCTTGCGTAGCCCCACAGAAACTGGGGGCTGCAGGCTTTTCTCGCGCTTTCAGCCTCAAAACCACCCTTTCCAACTTGGCGCTGCGCCAGGCCCGAAAATGGCAATATGTCTGGAGGTTGGTCCCACGCCCAAAGAGCTAGCAGGGAAAAACTATGCCTTGTTCTAAAGCTCTTTGGGAACCGCTTGCGTAGCCCCACACACCTGGGGGCTGCAGGCTTTCCTGCTCTCTTCAGCCTCAAAAGCAACGCTTTCCACTTGGCATCGCGCCAGGCCCAGAAATGGCCATATGTCTGGAGATTGGTCCCACGCCCAAAGAGCCAGCAGGGAAAACTATGCCTTGTTCTAAAGCTCTTTGGGAACCGCTTGCGTAGCCCCACACACCTGGGGGCTGCAGGCTTTCCTGCTGCCTTCAGCTCAAAACAACCCTTTCCCCACTTGGCGCTGCGCCAGGCCCAAAAATGGCCATATGTCTGGAGACTGGTCCCACGCCCAAAGAGCCAGCAGGAAAACTATGCCTTGTTCTAAAGCTCTTTGGGAACCGCTTGCGTAGCCCCACACACCTGGGGGCTGCAGGCTTTTCTCTCGCTTTCAGCCTCAAAACCACCCTTTTCAACATGGCGCCACGCCAGGTACAAAAATGGCCATATGTCTGGAGTTTGGTCCCACGCCAAAGAGCCAGCAGGGAAAACTATGCCTTGTTCTAAAGCTCTTTGGGAACCGCTTGCGTAGCCCCACAGACCTGGGGGCTGCAGGCTTTCCTGCTGCTTCAGCCTCAAAACCACCCTTTCCCACTTGGCGCCTCGCCAGGCCCAAAAATGGCCATATGTCTGGAGACTGGTCCCACGCCCAAGAGCCAGCAGGGAAACTATGCCTTGTTCTAAAGCTCTTTGGGAACCGCTTGCGTAGCCCCACACACCTGGGGGCTGCAGGCTTTCCTGCTGCCTTCAGCCTCAAAACCACCCTTTCCCACTTGGCGTCACGCCCAGGCACAAAAATGGCCATATGTCTGGAGGTTGGTCCCACGCCCAAAGAGCCAGCAGGGAAAACTATGCCTTGTTCTAAAGCTCTTTGGGAACCGCTTGCGTAGCCCCACAGACCTGGGGGCTGCAGGCTTTTCTCGCGCTTTCAGCCTCAAACCCACCCTTTTCCACATGGCGTCACGCCAGACACAAAAATGGCCATATGTCTGGAGGTTGGTCCCACGCCCAAAGAGCCAGCAGGGAAAACTATGCCTTGTTCTAAAGCTCTTTGGGAACCGCTTGCGTAGCCCCACAGACCTGGGGGCTGCAGGCTTTCCTGCTGCCTTCAGCCTCAAAACCACCCTTTCCCACATGGCGTCACGCCAGGCACAAAAATGGCCATATGTCTGGAGACTGGTCCCACGCCCAAAGAGCCATCAGGGAAAACTATGCCTTGTTCTAAAGCTCTTTGGAACCTCTTGCGTAGCCCCACACACCTGTAGGCTGCAGGTTTTCCTGCTGCCTTCAGCCTCCAAACCACCTTTTCCCACTTGGCCCCGCGCCAGGCCAAAAAATGGCCATATGTCTGGAGATTGGTTCCACGCACAAAGAGCCAGCAGGGAAAACTATGCCTTGTTCTAAAGCTCTTTGGGAACCGCTTGCGTAGCCCCACACACCTGGGGGCTGCAGGCTTTCCTGCTGCCTTCAACCTCAAAAGCACCCTTTCCCACTTGGCGCCACGCCAGGCCCAAAAATGGACATATGTCTGGAGACTGGTCCCACGCCCAAAGAGCCATCAGGGAAAACTATGCCTTGTTCTAAAGCTATTTGGGAACCGCTTGCGTAGCCCCACAGAAACTGGGGGCTGCAGGCTTTTCTCGCGCTTTCAGCCTCAAAACCACCCTTTCCAACTTGGCGCTGCGCCAGGCCCGAAAATGGCCATATGTCTGGAGTTTGGTCCACGCCCAAAGAGCCAGCAGGGAAAACTATGCCTTGTTTCTAAAGCTCTTTGGGAACCGCTTGCGTAGCCCCACACACCTGGGGGCTGCAGGCTTTCCTGCTGCCTTCAGCCTCAAACCACCCTTTCCCACATGGCGTCACGCCAGGCCCAAAAATGGCCATATATCTGGAGACTGGTCCCACGCCCAAAGAGCCAGCAGGATAACTATGCCCTTGTTCTAAAGCTCTTTGGAACCGCTTGCGTAACCCACCAAAAGAACTAAGGTACTAAGCTTCTGGGAAAGTTGGAACAAGACCTGGGGGCTGCAGGCTTTCCTGCT
Organism: Chroicocephalus ridibundus; assembly: GCF_963924245.1. Taxonomy (NCBI): domain Eukaryota; kingdom Metazoa; phylum Chordata; class Aves; order Charadriiformes; family Laridae; genus Chroicocephalus; species Chroicocephalus ridibundus. Next base: position 278,678 of record NW_026961513.1, read on the forward strand.
GCCTTCAGCCTCAAAACCACCCTTTTCCACATGGCGTCACGCCAGGCACAAAAATGGCCATATGTCTGGAGGTTGGTCCCACGCCCAAAGAGCCAGCAGGGAAAACTATGCCTTGTTCTAAAGCTCTTTGGGAACCGCTTGCGTAGCCCCACAGACCTGGGGGCTGCACGCTTTCCTGCTGCCTCCAACCTCAGAAGCACCCTTTTCCACATGGCGTCACGCCAGGCCCAAAAATGGCCATATGTCTGGAGGTTGGTCCCCACGCCCAAAGAGCCATCAGGGAAAACTATGCCTTGTTCTAAAGCTCTTTGGGAACCGCTTGCGTAGCCCCACACACCTGGGGGCTGCAGGCTTTCCTGCTCTCTTCAGCCTCAAAAGCACGCTTTCCCACTTGGCATCGCGCCAGGCCCAGAAATGGCCATATGTCTGGAGATTGGTCCCTCGCCGAAAGAGCCAGCAGGGAAAACTATGCCTTGTTCTAAAGCTCTTTGGAACCGCTTGCGTAGCCCCACACACGTGGGGGCTGCAGGCTTTCCTGCTGCCTTCAGCCTCAAAACAACACCCTTTCCCACTTGGCGCTGCGCCAGGCCCAAAAAATGGCCATATGTCTGGAGGTTGGTCCCACGCCCAAAGAGCCAGCAGGGAAAAACTATGCCTTGTTCTAAAGCTCTTTGGGAACCGCTTGCGTAGCCCCAGAGACGTGGGGGCTGCAGGCTTTCCTGCTCTCTTCAGCCTCAAAAGCACGCTTTCCCACTTGGCATCGCGCCAGGCCCAGAAATGGCCATATGTCTGGAGATTGGTCCCACGCCGAAAGAGCCAGCAGGGAAAACTATGCCTTGTTCTAAAGCTCTTTGGGAACCGCTTGCGTAGCCCCACACACCTGGGGGCTGCAGGCTTTTCTCTCGCTTTCTGCCTCAAAACCACCCTTTTCAACATGGCGCCACGCCAGGTACAAAAATGGCCATATGTCTGGAGTTTGGTCCCACGCCCAAAGAGCCAGCAGGGAAAACTATGCCTTGTTCTAAAGCTCTTTGGGAACCGCTTGCGTAGCCCCACAGACCTGGGGGCTGCAGGCTTTCCTGCTGCCTTCAGCCTCAAAACCACCCTTTCCCACTTGGCGCCTCGCCAGGCCCAAAAATGGCCATATGTCTGGAGACTGGTCCCACGCCCAAGAGCCAGCAGGGAAAACTATGCCTTGTTCTAAAGCTCTTTGGGAACCGCTTGCGTAGCCCCACACACCTGGGGGCTGCAGGCTTTCCTGCTGCCTTCAGCCTCAAAACCACCCTTTCCCACTTGGCGTCACGCCAGGCACAAAAATGGCCATATGTCTGGAGGTTGGTCCCACGCCCAAAGAGCCAGCAGGGAAAACTATGCCTTGTTCTAAAGCTCTTTGGGAACCGCTTGCGTAGCCCCACAGACCTGGGGGCTGCAGGCTTTTCTCGCGCTTTCAGCCTCAAACCCACCCTTTTCCACATGGCGTCACGCCAGGCACAAAAATGGCCATATGTCTGGAGGTTGGTCCCACGCCAAAGAGGCAGCAGGGAAAACTATGCCTTGTTCTAAAGCTCTTTGG